>NC_081180.1:90123300-90204679 GCF_029867415.1 Vicia villosa | reverse complement strand
GGTTTAAAGGCTTGCATGGAGCTGATAGGTGATACCCTCCCCACTGAAGTTGAGTTGGTTAAAACCTGTCCTAGAATAGTATTCGGGTTCTATGATCCTTGGAAGTAACATCTCAATACGGCGCTCGAGCGGCCGATCAAAATATTCCTCGAGGATAACTAACTTCGATCAATTTCAAAGCTAGCCACTTAATAGGCCACAAGTCAAGTTCAACTAAAAAGGTTCTAAGACAAATTAGTGTTTAATGACATTTCGGAAGCCTAATATACTCCTTGATCGTTTTCAAGGGACATCAGTATAAACCAAAGTGTCGCACTAACGATGACTACCAGATCAACCGTATCGGTACATGCCGTACAGTTTCCTTGGTCTATTGTCATATACTTAAGGTATCTCGAGATTCGGGTTAGAATCTTTCACACAAGCAAAATACCCAAACAAACCTTTGAAAAATAGAGCAATCAAGTCAAACAATTGAAAACATCGACCTATTCTCTTAAGGTAACCCCTTTTGAAAACATTTTGTTTTTTTGAAAGTGACTCCCCAGCAGAGTCGCCAGTTCTGTGGACCTCCGATTTTTTTAATCCCGGGCCATACCTCTGTTCTGTAGAGATACGTGAACTGACTCTTTTTTATCGCTTAATGCTTTCGCATTTTTGAAAATTCACAGAGTCGCCACCGACCTTTTATTTTATCCAATTAAGGAAAGGTTTATAAAAGAAACAGAAAAAAGACCTTTAAGAAATTCTGGGTAAGGGGGTAGGTTATACAAAGGGAAGGTGTTAGCACCCTTTGTATCCATGGTTATCCATGGGCTCTTAAGTTTGCTTAGCTCACTTGTTTTTCGATGACTTTTCAATTGCTCTGAAATTGCTCATATGTGGTTTCAAATACCTTTGTAATTTGAATTTTGTAATGATCCGTGTGTGGATGTATACAAAATGCTTGTTTATCTTTCGAAAGATGTTTTGAAAAGAACGTTAACTTTGTAATAATCCGTGTTTGGATGTATACAAAGTATTGTCTTTTTTGAAAGTTTTGTTTTGAAAAACAACAGTGTATGAGAATTTTGTTTGTTTTGATTTGAGCAAGCAAACTAGGAGGTCTACCCTGAGTTGTAAGGTCTTTATCCTATTTCCTTTAAAAATCTATCCTTTCACCGGATATAAAAGCAAGGTTCGATTTTGTACTCAAAACAGTAGAATTTTGACTTTGATTTTGAAAAGAATGAGAAAGGATTACCTTAAGAGGTGCAAGTGTGATTGTGTTTGTATTCAGATATTTATCTTTGAAGTTAGTGATCTAACGGTTCAATTTTATCTTTGACATACACGCAGTTTATATTTGCTGGAAATTAAAGTGCGGAAATGTAAAGTGCGGAAAGTAAATCTACGCTATTACATCGATTGTGCGGGAAATGTAAACTAGCCTATTTACATGAATTTGACATCCTATACATTTATCTAGGAATTTTAAATTGCAAGAAAAATAAAAGGGCATGTTTTTGGATTTTTTATGATTGGTTTTAATTATAATTAATGCATGATTAATTAAATTAAAATGAAGAAAAAAGATGAAAATTGATTTAAACCTAGAAATTAAGTTTAAAATATGTACAAAATATTTGTCAATTAATTTTAAAACAAAACTAATTTTTTTTGGAATTTTTGAAATTGATTTGAAATTGATTAAGTTAATTAATACATAATTATGCAAATAATTATATAAATAATTAAAACTTAGAGAGAAAATTATTCAAAATATGTACAAAATTAGTTTATAATATATAAACACTATTTTATATAAAGAACAATTTTTTTTATGATTTTTTGATTGGTTAGAATAATTAAAAAGCTAATATATAAATATATACTAATTAATTATGCAAAATATTAAAATTTTGAAGAAAAATAAAATATTTTTATTTCTGAAAATAATATATTATTTTAGAAGTCTAAAAATATTTTTTGTGTATTTTTTGGATTTTTAAAACTATTTTTGATTAATTTAACAAAGAAATTAAAATAAAATAGAAAATAAAATAGAAAATAAAAAGGATATTGATCCTGTGTGGAAATCAATGAAGGAGTATGGTGTGGTGAGAGATCTGGCACGTTGGATCTGACTGGAAGTGAATCAGAGGGCTCAGATTTTGAGGAGCATGACAAAAGCATGGACAGCGCAACACAGGATCCAAGAATTTGAATAAAAGCTGGCGCGCGCATTCTGGCCAACCAGAGCCTGCCACGCCTTCATCTTCTTCCTCTCTCCGTTGCTATAGGCTCTGCAACTGTAGGTAAAGCCTTTAGTGACGGTTTTCGTCCGTAGCTACAAGACCTGCACATGTCAAAATTTCATACAAGCAATATAAATTACTTAGGAGACCATGGTTAAGCTTAAAATCGTCCCCTGAGTTCAAATATGTCATTGGTTTCTTCTAATTTTGCCTAAATCAGAGGATCCCAAATTTTAGCTTAAGAACCCTAAAATGGTATCTTCGTGTGTAAGCATCTAAAACTCAATTAAAGCTCCAGAAATGATCTACACACCACACCAAGTTCAAATATATGTCTACATCGTGCTAGATATGCTTGGGTTATGAGACACAAGTCAGTTTTAGTTTGGATGAATCGAGACCTGTAGCGTTTGATTCAAGGAGTTTCAGAGCTTGCAAATGATCTGGATATGTTCAGTGAAGTTCAAGGAACGTGTTTGAGTGTTTAGTTTGAATGGAAAGTGACTTAAATTTGGAATTCGAATTTCAAAATTCTTTGAATATTTTAAGAGATTACAAGTGTGTTACAAGCAAGAGTTTTGCTCTCAATTTCTGTCTCCTTTATTACTGAAGTGCTGTAGCCTATTTATAAGCATTAGAGTGCTTAGAAACTAAGCCAAAAGCATTGATGAGTTTTTTTGGAATCTTGACTTTTTCAACATTGGTAGCTTTGCCTTTAAGCCACCATGGCTTGATTTTCTTCTTCTCCTCTGCTGTACTTTGCTTTGGGACAGAGTTGAATGAGTCATGCTTGGAATACAAGCTATTCTTTATCCATTTCATTTTCTTTTTAATTTTAATCTTGAAATAAGATAAAATTATGCCAAAAATGGATAAAAAATGATGTGGGCTTAGTCTTGGTCGTGGGAGGCCCATATCATCATGGAAATGATGTTTGAATGCTGAAAACTTGGCCCCATTTGGAAAAAATACATTTTTGAGCAATGTTGATTTCATGCATTTTCCCAAAATTTAGCCAACTTCAACAAGGTGTAAATCCTTCAATTTTTGTCATATGAAGGAGATCTTGCACTTTTTAGAAACCTCAAAGAGTCCTCTAACCAATGTCTTTGGTCTCATGTCAAAATGATTTTTGAAGCTCCTTGTGTGTCCTTTTGAAAAAAGTGTCTTTTTGTTGACTTTGAAAATGACCTGTAATGTCTTTGATCATATTTTTCAAATGGTGAATCCAATGACCATGGGATCAATGGCATTTGAAATATAATTGAATTTCCTTCAAAACAAGCTTTGGTTTGAATTTTTTGGATGAAGGATGAGAGAGTTATGATCAGTCAAAGTTGAGTTGACTTTTCAGGCAAAAACCCTAATTTTGAATCTTAGGGTTTTGTTGATTTTTGATCTTTCCTTGATGAATTATGATCATCCAATGATCAAATGATGAATCCTTTGACAAAATATGGACTTTGACAAAAAATTTCATTTTTGACTGTCTGTTGACTTTTTTGGTCAAACGGGTCGTCTGTTGACTGTTTGAGCTGCTGACGGTGCGTCTGAATGAATTGAAGTTTGAAAATTTGTATGATGGTACTTTGAGATATATGGATGTGTATGAAATCCATTTGAGCTCTCAAAAACTTGTTGCTCCTGTAAAAACAAGAAAAACCCTGATTAGGGACTGTTTGTGTAGGAGACAGTTAAGCGTACCTGATTTTTGTGCAGTGTTGAGTCTTTGCTAATCGCGTGATATTCAGAAGACTTCTAGAACAAAAATCTTGGAATTTTGAATTGTGAAAGATTGATTTGATTGATGGTACAAAACACTGAGAATTGTACTGCCAGCAGTTTGGCTGTCAACTGACTGTTCAGGTATTGATGTAGCAGTTAGAGTGAAAAATCAACAGTCAAAGTTAATTTTATTTTTTGTTGTTTTTTTTTTGTTTTATGTTTTATGTGAAAAATGAAAGTTTATTTACATGACTTGTTAGAAAAACACAGACATAATAAATAACTAATATTTACGGTATGCGGGCAAAATTACCGATAATAACCCTGAAAATCATTTAATGCACAGAAATAGGAATATTTGACTGGCAGAAAACACACAAAATATTATCTTAGTAATTAAGCAATATTATGACAAATAGTACAACATTTAATACTGACAGTACAAATATCACATACTATATTGAACAGTACGACGAAAAAACGGTACATTTAAGAAATAAGAAATACGGCAAATTTTAAGAATGACGATTAATGACCCATGCTATGAACAATAACATGTAGATGATTGGGAGTGCAACCATTGCAGGTCCACACTCTTCAGGACTATGCAGGCAGAAGAAAGTCATGATCACCGTAGCAATGGTGATGACTGTAAGAAACAGTGTCTCTATCCACTTTGCCATTCTTGTCAGGGAAGAAGAGAAAATAGATATGAGGTAGGAATTTGAAAGATGAATTGGAATTTGATGTGAGATTTTATGGAAGAAAATGAGAGGTATTTATAGAATGGAAAGAAGGATAGAGACGTTGGGGAATGATGTGATTCCGTACAAAAGGAAAATTTGAGTGGAAGTAAGATTTGAAAGAAAGTGGATGATAGTGTTGGGAAAAAGAGAGATTTGATTTTTGAAAAAAAGATTTGAAAAGATTTTTGAAAATAATGGAATATAGTACAAAAATTAGTGGGAAACAAAAGATAATAATAATCTACTTGTTACCAGTACAGTCTGAGTTTCCTGATTCTGCGCCTGCAAAAAGATTTAACTCTGTACCAATTGTGTCAGTACTATTTATCTGTAAATAAATAAATAGCATGTGTGAAGTAATGAACAGTATTTGGCGTTTGCGTAAGAATAAATTCAACTGCAGGCCAATTTACTGTATAAGAAAAAATTCTAAAAACTAAGTGTTTCATATGTTAGGATATTTGTTGAAATAATCCATAATTATATGAGACTTTTAATTTTCAGATTGGAGTTTTCTTGAAAAATATGTGGGCAAATTTTGGGGTATAACACTTTCCCATACACAAGTTGATATGGTGACATACCAATTGGTGTTTTGAAAGCGGTCCTGTATGCCCACAGTGCATCATCCAGCTTGATAGCCCAATCCTTCCGAGAGGCACTCACTGTCTTTTCCAGAATCTGTTTAAGTTGTCTGTTGGAAACTTCGACCTGCCCACTAGTTTGAGGATGATAAGCTGTGGCTATCTTATGTTTCACGTTGTATTTTTGGAGTAACCGTTCCATGAGATGATTCAGGAAATGTGTTCCTTCATCACTTATTAGAGCTCTTGGTACCCCAAATCTAGCAAAGATGTTTTCTTTCAAAAATTTCACAACTACCTTAGCATCGTTCGAAGGTAGAGCAACAGCTTCAACCCATTTGGACACATAATCCACAGCTACCAGAATATAAGTTTTTCCAAACGAAGGTGGAAATGGTCCCATGAAGTCTATACCCCACACATCGAACAACTCCACTTCCAGCATCGAATTTTGAGGCATCTGGTTTCTTTTTGATATGTTGCCTGTCCTTTGGCACTTGTCACAATGTCTCACAAACTCTTGAGCATCCTTGAATATTGTTGGCCAGTATAGCCCTGATTGCAAAATCTTAGCCGCTGTTCGATCACCACTAAAATGTCCCCCATAATCTGAAGCATGACATGCCTTCAACACTTCTTCTTGCTCTTTTTCAGGTAGACATCTTCTGATCAACCCATCAACTCCTCTTTTATACAGGAACGGATCGTCCCATAAATAGAACCTGCAGTCATGAACAAACTTTTTTCTTCGATTAGAGTCAAAATCGTCGGGAATGATACCACCGACAATATAGTTTGCATAATCTGCGAACCAAGGTACACCAGTCACTGCTAGGATGTGTTCATCAGCGAACTCATCCTTGATCGGTCGCTTTTCTTCTGTTTCGTCTATTGGTGTCATTCAAGATAAGTGGTCAGCTACGGTGTTTTCACACCCCTTCTTGTCTCGAATTTCAACATCAAACTCCTGAAGGAGTAAGATCCACCTCAAAAGTCTTGGCTTAGAGTCCTGTTTAGCAAAGAGATACTTCAAAGCAGAATGGTCAGTATAAACGATGACTCTAGACCCCAACAGATATTGCCTGAATTTATCAAAGGCATAAACTACAGCTAGCAACTCCTTCTCTGTAGTCGCATAATTAATCTGTGCGGGGTTTAAAACATGACTAGCATAATAGATAACATGAAGTAATTTCTCTCTCCGCTGTCCTAATACTGCCCTTACAGCAATATCACTCACGTCACACATGATCTCAAAAGGAAGAGACCAATCAGGGGCTACAACAATGGGTGCCGAGACTAATTTCTTCTTAATTGTCTCAAAAGCTATTGCACATTGGTCATCAAAAGTGAAATTTTTATCCTTAACCAAAAGAGTAGTTAAGGGTTTCGCAATTTTAGAAAAGTCTCTTATGAACCTACGGTAGAACCCCGCATGTCCTAAGAAACTTCTGATACCTTTTTCGTTCATTGGAGGTGGTAGCTTTGAGATGATTTCAACCTTCGCTTGGTCCACTTCGATTCCTTTGTAGGAAATCTTATGTCCAAGAACTATTTCTTCTCTGACCATAAAATGGCACTTTTCCCAATTCAAGACCAAATTGGTTTGTTGACATCTTTCTAAAACAAGAGCAAGGTTAGTTAAACAATTGTCAAATGACTTACCAAAGACTGAAAAATCATCCATGAAGACCTCCATGTGTTTTTCAAGCATATCGTCAAAAATCGCTTGCATGCATCTCTGAAAAGTGGCCGGAGCGTTACATAACCCGAATGGCATCCTCCTGTAGGCAAAAACACCAAAGGGACATGTAAACGCAGTCTTTTCTTGGTCTTCTGGTGCAACTGCAATCTGATTATATCCAGAGTATCCATCGAGGAAGCAATAGTAATCATGTCCCGCTAACCTTTCCAACATTTGATCAATAAAAGGTAGCGGGAAGTGATCTTTTCTGGTTTTTAGGTTCAGTCTCCTGTAGTCAATGCATACTCTCCAACCTATAACAGTCCTTGTAGGAATCAACTCATTCTTCTCATTTTTTATTACAGTTGTCCCTCCCTTCTTGGGCACAACATGAACCGGGCTCACCCAAGCACTATCAGATATCGGGTAAATCATCCCAGCATCTAAAAGTTTCACAACTTCTTTTCTCACAACTTCTTTCATGGCTGGGTTCAGACGCCTCTGAGGTTGGACCACTGGTTTGTGATCATCTTCCATGAGGATTTTGTGCATGCACATTGTAGGACTGATCCCTTTTAAATCTTCAATCGACCACCCCATAGCACTTTTATGTTTCTTTAACACTTCTACTAGCTTAAGTTCCTGCAACCTTTCAAGGTGTGAGTTTATGATGGCCGGACACCTACTTTCAGCATCAAGGAAAACATATTTTAAATTCTCCGGGAGTTGTTTTAATTCAGCCCCCTTCCTAGGTTCTTCCTTCTTTCCTTCCACCAAAGGTTGTCTAAGATCCTCCCACCGGTTTTGTCTAGAACTTTTGAATATGGGACTAGCCTCCATCATCGCCACTACTTCCACTTCCTTTTCATCAACAGCTTCCTCTTTATCACAAACAGACGAGCTCAAAACTCTTTCCAGTGGTAATTGTTGTATTTTCAAAGAATTCTCATTAGTACAGATTTGATCAATCACCTCAATATGTTGACTGGTTGCTATATCATCCTTGTACTTCATGGTGTTGCGCACATCAATCTTTAGTTCTTCATCATAAACTTTCAGAGTCATTGTGCCTTCTTCAATGTCTATAAAGCATCGCCCTGTCTCGAGAAATGGTCTTCCTAAAATAATAGGAATCTCCTCATCTTCTGGCATCTCTAGAATTACAAAATCCACTGGAAACACAAATTTATCAATCTTCACCAGCACATCTTCTACTATCCCATAGGGTCTTTTAACAGAGTGGTCAGCAAACTGGAGTGTCATTCTTGTATCTTGTACGTTACCTATCCCCAATCTCTTGTAGATAGACAACGGCATAAGGCTCACACTTGCTCCCAAATCAATTAGAGCTTTCTTGAATGACCTATCCTCGATTGTACAAGGAATAGTCACGGATCCTCGATCTTTCTTCTTCACCGGAATCTTCATACCCTGCAAAATAGCACTACACGTTTCGGTTAGAATAATAGGGTCACGATCAATGGTTCTTTTCTTGGCGATCACATCCTTCATGAATTTTGCATAAGTAGGCATTTGTTCCAATGCCTCCAAGAATGGAATATTTATCTCCAACTTCTTGAACATCTCCAAAAACTTTTCAAAGTTCTTCTCATGTTGCTCTTTTTTCTTGTTCCTTATCGGAAAAGGAAGTTTTACCACCGGCTTTTGTTTTTGCTCAACAACCTTCTCTTTTGGTGTTGGTTTCATCACCACCACTTCCTCAGCTTCTACCTCATTTTCTCTTATCTCTAAGTCTACCTCCAGTAATGGTTCCTCTTCCTCATCATTATTTTCAACTACATCTTTCCCTTTACCGCTCCTAGTAACAATCGCGCTCACATTATTATGATCTTTAGGATTGGTAACTGTGGCACTTGGTAAAGCGCCCGGCTGTTGAGTGTTTGCTAGCTGCTGTGCTATTTGACTCATTTGAATCTCCAGATTTTTAATGGAGGAACCCGTGTTCCTGAAATTACTCCTTGTTTCTTCTTGAAACTGAGAGCTTTGAGCTGCCATTTTTTCGATGGCAATTTCCCAATCTGCTTTCCTGGGGGCTTGTTGCTGAGGTTGTTGATAATGTTGTTGAGGAGGTCTATACTGTTGCTGCGACTGTTGACCTTGATATGGAAGCACCCCTTGTTTAGGAGCACTCCCTGATTGATCCTTCCATGAAAAATTCGGATGATTTTTCCACCCCGGATTGTAGGTATTTGAGTAGGGGTTGTTTTGTTTCAAGAAGTTTATTTCCTCCACTTGCTGAGCTGAAGCAACACACTGAACAGTAAAATGAGGTCCTCCACATATTTCACACCCTACCGGTTGACTAGCTTGAGCCGGTTGAACTTGTGCAATCGTTTGCTTTTCGAGACCCATCTGTTTCAATCTCCGCTCAACTTCCGCAGCTACCTGATCTTCTATTTTCACAACTTGTGTTGACAGTTTCATATCCACAAATCCTTCAGGTTGACTAACACTACGGTCATATAACTCCAAGTGTTCATTGGCCGCAATAGCTTCTATGATTTTTTTAACACCAGTGGCTGTTGCAAAGTTGGATGAGCCACCAGCTGCTGTGTCAATCAATTGCTTAGTCTTCATTTTAAGACCATTCAGAAAATTCTGCATTTGTTCAGTGACATCCATGTTGTGAGTTGGGCATGCCACCAATAACCTCTTGAATCTCTTATACGCATCTCCGAGTGATTCTCCTTCCTTCTGTTTAAAGTTAACAATATCATATCTCTTACGGATATAAACAGCAGCAGGGAAATACTCATTCAGAAAGGTAGACTCCATTTGTTGCCATGTGGTAATACTCCCAGCAGGAAATGAGTAGAACCACTCTTCAGCGTCATCCGCTAATGTGAACGGAAACATAACCAACTTCTTTGCTTCTTCAGAGTGTCCTTCTATCTTTAGAGAAGTTGTCATGGTGAGAAACCTTTGTAAATGCTTATTAGCATCTTCATTTATCCTTCCCGAAAAGGGTTTCTTCTCCAGCTGTCTAATTGTTGCTGGATGTAACTGAAAGTGAGCAACGTCCACCGGTTGATTCACAATTGTCATCCGGCCAGCTGGTGCATTCGCTCCACCGTAATCACCTAACAACCTTTCTACGGGAGCTGCCGTTGTTTCTGCCTCCGAATCTGAATGCTCAGAATGAATGGAGAGAATTTCCTCGTTATCAGATTCAGAAGCTTCCAGAATTTCTTCTAACGCTTCTAGTCGCTCTTGCTTTGCTTTTCGAAGTCTAGCTCGTAGTGATCGTTCTGGCTCTGCGTCAAAAAGAAATTCTGCTGAGGCCTTACCTCGCATAAAAAGATTAGACAATTTGTTAGTGATAAGCAAATGAAATAACAAAAAAATAATTTTAGTTGCAAAGCAACAAAAATTCAATTGAACTACTCTTCAACTTATAATTTGGCAGTCCCCGGCAACGGCACCAAAAACTTGACCGGTTAAATAGCAAGTGTACTATTTTTACCGATGTAGTAATGATAGAATAAATCCCCAAGTATCGAACTCGCGGACTGCGTATGAATTATACGTTTCAGAACAATGCAATTGAATAAAAAGTCATCGGGGGTGTTTGGTTTTTATGTTTAATTCAAATAACAACTTATGCAACAAAAGAGTTAAAATAGTTTGATTAATGAAAATAAGCTGAAACAAGTCAGGATTGATGTATGAATCACTCTGTAATGAAATAATTACCAATTAGCAGATTAGCTTTTAGAAATTCTCACTATCGACACCGAACATTGATTTTCCCTAATTCCTTAGTGAAAAACTTTCTTGAGATTAAAACCCTCTTTCAATTCCTTAACAAGATAATTTTATCTCAAGATTCTAAAAGACATAGTTCGGATGAATTGATCGCTACACCTTAAACCCTTATCCCTAAGTGATTCTTAATTATAGCGTTATGATTAAAAAGGCGTTGAGGTAGTTTGTCCGACGCACCCTCAACCGTAAATCAACACATATATTTTCCAATATAAAGAAGCAATAAGCACTTTTAATCATAAACTGAATTTCATAAAGATAATCCGAAAACTACGGTAAATAATATTCATTACATCACATGATCCCGGGACATCAATCCTAACAAGTAAAGAGTTTAGCTACTCATGGCAATTATCACGATAACAATGATTAAAGATGAAAACATTACAATTGGTTGAATCGGAATTGATCTTCAATCGCGGATGCTCTTGAAGATTTCTTCGCTCCAAGCCCTAGTGCTCTCAATCTCTATTTTCACGTTCTCCGACCGTCAAAAGTCCTTTTTTCTTCTTTCCAAACAGTCACTAAATACCTAACAACACATATTCTAATGCAAAAAGTCTATAATACCCTCACTTAAGTGGCAGCTTTCATAATTTAAAATTTAGAATTTTTCTGCGCACATGTCTGACACGGCCGTGTCATGGGACACGGGTGCCCGTGTCAGACCCCTGGCTTCTTGATTCCAAGTTTTGACCATCTTCTTCCTTCAGCATGCCTGACACGGCCGTGTCATGGGACACGGGTGGCCGTGTCAGACCCCTGACTTAGAGCATCCAAGAACTTGTGATATCTTCCTTCAGCATACCTGACACGGCCGTGTCATGGGACACGGGTGGCCGTGTCAGACGTCTGGCTTGCCAAAAACCGCCTTTTCTTGACTCGAATCATGCCCTGTTCCTGCAACACTTAAACACTACCAGAACAAGATCAAAAGCAAAAGGAAAACAACAAAAACTAGAAGAAATAACAAAACCAACTTAAACATAAAACTAAGCAAAGCTAACAATAACCAGACTAAAATAACTTAAATTACCACAGGATGAAGTGTTTTTTTCATTGATCAGAACATAGAAACAAGGTGAAATTGGCGGCCGATCACAACACAATTAGGATGTTACACTAAGTAACCAAACAAACACCTAGAAAACAAATGGACATCAGCGATGCCAAAAGCATACAACACCTGCCAATAAAATGATACATAACACACGGAAGATATGAACATATATATATATATATATATATATATATATATATATATATATATATATATACGTATAGTTCTCACTCTCAAAGAGGAGTTTTCCAAAATAAAGCGTTTACTATACACATCAGCACATCATCACATATACATGTTCAAAAGAGTCATATACAAATAAATAACAACAGACTCCCGACTCCCAGGTGTTACGTATCAGAGCAACCGACAAGACCAACTGGAGAACTGCCTCTTTCAAGAGACTCCCAAAGCGGCTAATCTGCAGGATGCCACTCAAGCGTCAAATCAGCAGAAGGGTGAGAATATAATTTATAATGAAAAGCATAATAAATATAGTAATGCCAACAAGTATCATCGAGAATCATACAACAAAGTAATCCACTCATTTAACCACAATCAATATATAAGTAATGCGACACATGAATGATAATATAAATTATAAAGACAGACAATGATGAATGAGACTCGACTATGCATATGCATGTGGTACCAAATCTGGAGTAAACTCCTCCTTGTCATTATGACAAATACACCTTTGCCGAGCATTATGCTGGGACTTCTTTCCCTCAGGAAAATACACCTTTGTCGAGCAGTAAGCTACGACTAACTGTCATCGAGCATTTAGCCCCAACTGATGACCTCTTGCCACTCGGGCATATACACCTTTTTACCGAGCATTAAGCCCCCACTGGTAATAATTGCCAATTCAGGCCACCTGTTAATAGCATTTCGCCATTAACGTATTGAAATGTTATGCTGTGCAAATACATGACTCTATTACATGACAACAACATCATCAACAATATAACACGGCCATGTACTCATGTTACACCATTTATATTCTATCCAAAAGGATACATCACCAATTAATAACATTGTTATCAATTATATCACACCATAATTACCACACAGGCATTAATAAGCACACAACACACATTCACCGTCAAAACATACTGGCCACATCGGCATAGATGAACGTATAACACACTTATACACATCAAGTTAATATTGGCCATCGGCCCACAACTTCAACAATACATCATCAACAAGTTGTAATTACAACAATTTAACAATGATAATACATCATTCTCATAACAACAATTACTTGCCACAAGGCCACACATCATGTTAACAACAAACAACCAAACATCGTCACATATCAAGAATGAATATTCATTAATACATAACACATACGAACATGATTTCATGTTAATCCACACATCAACAACAATTGCAACCAAGCACTATGATTATTTACCAATCATATCGCGCATATAAATAATTATGTGTTTTCATCAACAACACCTCATAACCAATTAATCACAATATAACCAAGCCTATACTATCTTATAGAACATCCAACTAGCTTCCTAACGCTTCGAACGGTGTATAAAATGGGGTTACGGATCAAAAGTTACAAGGTTTCAAAGTTTGGATAATTGAACATACTATACAGTTCATCACTTGATCCTAATAAAAATAATGGGAGACTACATCCTATGAATCATTTAATTATATAATAATATAGTTCATTGCGTTAGCTTTCCAACGCTTCGAACGGCGACAAAATCGGAGTTACGGTAAAGAGTTACGAAGTTTCAAAGTTTTGGAAAAATAAAATATGTTGTTGGCCGCCGAGCGGGCTCAGCGGGCCGCTAAGCGTAAATTCCAGAAACGGACCAACAAAAACTCCGCTCAGCGAACCTGAGGCCGCTTAGCGGACCTGAGAAAAACCAGAAAAAACACAGCACGAACAGAACTGTCTCAAGCCCCTTATACCCACCAAAACCACTCCAAAACATCATTATAACACCAATACAACACATACATACCATATAAACAACATAACATCCAACTTTCATGGTTGATTCATTAATCTTTCTCAAAACCTAACTTTTTCTCCAACTTCAATCAAGCCATAGAAATGGAAAACAAACATGACCAATGAAGATATCTATCATCATACTACACATACACTCCACAAAATCATGTTTATAACTTCAAAACTCACAACCCACCATTGTTGGTCAAGCATAAAAATGAACAAGAACAAGAGAAAAACAAAACAAAACTATAAGAATCATACATCCAAGATAAATTAGAATCACCCCCTTACCTTAGTTTGATTCTTCATCTTCTCCAAAACCCACTTCTTCACTTTCTCTCCATCTTTGCTCTTCTTCATTCTCTCTTCCTTTCTTTCTCTTCTTTTTATTTCCACTCTTTTTCCTTTCTCACAAATATCTCTTTCTTATAAAGAAAATATCTACCCCACGAAAATGACCAAAATGCCCCTACGCTCAAATATCGTTCAAACGCCCCCAAAACGCGGAATATTACCTTAATAACATTTCTAGTACCAAAAATATGAAAACCTTCAATTAAATATTAGTCCGCCATCCCGAACTAATACCAACTGAAATGACTCCAAAAACGGTAAAATTCCAATAAACGTCACAAACGTCCAAATTAAGCATATACTTATTTTTCCTGGCGTTACAACTCTCCCCCACTTAGAACATTTCCGTCCTCGGAAATATCCCAAATGCAAACAAACCTGGATACGCTCTCGCATCCGACTAACCAACTATCAAGCCACGGAAGCAACGACACAATCAGCACCAACAAAGAATCACTCTAGCTAAAAGCCAAACAACCAAAACACAACAACGACAACGAGATGCAATGCTCATACAATGCACTCATCGACTAACACCAAAACACAAGAAATAATCAAGACTCAAACAACAACTCGGTCGCACAACATCCAAATAACCATGCCAAGACATAGCAGTCAAACATGTAACCAAAACATCTGGTGGTTTTATAATTCCTACCACATCCACTGTCCAAAATTTGAACTCTAACAATTCATACACACACATACGAACCGCGTCATTTCACGCTTCCGATGCGCACTCTGATTTCCCACAACAAACAGATTTACCAATTTCATAACCATCTTCCAGCTCTTTCTAGCATTCACCAGAAACTCATTGTTCTCTCTTAACATACTCAACCTCTTAATCTGCTCTGTCAGCTTGAACACCAGACAAAAGTCTTTGTATTATCCAATCAAAGGCAAAAAGCTAATCCAAACACATCCTTGTTTCACAACACAAGCCCTCATAGATCCTTATGTGACCAAATCGTCCTCTCAGTCTGACCATCCTTTTGAGGATGATACGCCAAACTCAAACGCAACTTCGTACCCAAAGTACTTTGTGAACCTTCTCAAAATTTCAGAAATAAACCTCGGATCTCAATCTGAACAATACCTTTCAAAACACCATGCAAACAAACAAACCAACAAACAATTTTATCAACATACCACTCTCCAGTACTTCCATCGGTTAATCCATTCTTATCGAAATAACGTGAGCAGATTTCGTCAATATATCTGCAATAACCCAAATCACCTCACAATTACTCGATGTCCTCGGAAAACCAGAAACAAAATCCATAGTAATGCTATTCCACTTCTACTCAGGAATGGATAACAGTTACATGAAACCAGACGACTCCTGACAAGTCAAACACAAATAAACAAATCCCTTCATATCCTTCTTCATTACCTTGCCACTAAAAACGACCTTCTCAAATCTTGATACATCTTAGTAGCATCAGGATGAATACTCAAATCACTACGACGCACCTCATCCAAAGTCCTCTTTTCAAATCCGAACATTAGGAATACAAACTTGATCATGACATCCCATGACATTGCTCTTATCAATCCGAAGATCACCATCTTTATCTTTGACTAATAAATGTCATCTTATCAACCCATTCAAATCTGATTTCTGACCTTTTCTAATCTCATCAAGAATACCATAAGTAAGCTTTCACATAAAAAGTTCAACACCTGAAGAAGTCGCTTTATGAACCAAACTCAAATCTCACAACTGTTTCAACAATCACAATACTCGAATCATCAACATAGACGTATGCAATGGTTTCTCATATTCAACTCGTCCTGATCAAACGAATACTTCAAACTCTTGTAGTCACTTACACACACAAATCTCGATCTGAATAATTAGTGCCTTCAAATTTCCCAAACAGAAATAACAACTTCCAACTCTAAATCTTGTGACAGATAAATCCTTTCAAAAATATTTACTTGCATAAAAGCATAAACCACCACTTACCCCTTGAACATTCACTCCACTCAACCAAAAACTCACATAAGGAAACTTAGCAAACAACTTCTTCTTCCCAACACGGACAAAACAATTCTCAAATACTTAGCATGATCATCTTCACACTGATGATACCCATACTTCAAATCAAACTTGCAAAACAAACAAGCTCAAACCAACTTGATCCGTCAAAATATCAATCCTCGAAAGCGGATACTTTTCCTTAATTGTCTAAAATCGACACAAAGCCTTATAGAATCTTCCTTCTTAACCAACAAAACACGTGCACCCTACAGCGACACACTCGAACGAACAAACCTCTTCTCAAGAAAATCCTTAAGTTGACTCCTCAACTCTTTCACTCAGAAGTTGGCATCCGATACGGAACCCTCGACACAACAATAGTTCTAGGAACTAAATTCGTCAAAACAGAACTCCAAGACAGAACTCCTCTTTTCGACGATGAATCACTTAAACATTCAAGAAACACTTATACAAATGCGCAACTAACCGCAATTCCCACAATCGCTCTTTCTCAAGAACATCCAAAGTTGTCGACAACATAAACAACGTCGTACCACCTTGCACCAACTCATTCACTTCCAATATTATCAAACTAGCCAGATAAGCCTATCACGTCCAATACGATCCCGTCTACTATCAACAAGAGATTAAGGGTGATCAAGTCCTCAATTTGTCAACAGGTAGCCGACAATCATAATAGAGTATAAACTATCAGTACCAACATTAATAATATTCTTTTCCAACTTTTGCTCATAGCACAGAAGCACTATAATTCCATAATTCACAAATCTCTCAAGATCATCTGAACCAGCTAACACCGACGTCCAGTAGCTACGTACCAAAACACTTCTAATAACACCTCAAAACAAAATTCCTGAGATCCTACTCATCTCTTCATACTCCTAATTCTTAATCGAGTTCCAAAACGTTTCCAACAACGTCAATAACTCCTACCACCGTCTCAATTAGTTACCAAAAATCCTACAACAAGGTCTACCACAATACTTTCCTTAATCATTGATCCTACAACGACACTTCACACAAGGCTACTCAAACAACAACTTCATAGTCCATCAGTAGCGTTAGAGCATCACAACTCTCTAAATTCCATTCTTTAGAATTAACCAAAATCTACTCCGTGACACTCCAACTTGATTAACAACCAAAGTCTTAAGTCCAAGTCACCTTCACTTCAAAAAACAACAAATTCCAACAACACTTGTACTGCTGCCCTTAGTAGCATACTAACATCTTGCATCTGAAACATATCCAAGAAGCATATCTTCTCCCCCACTAGGCTTCAAACCATTCTTGCATACAACCGACTAGAGGCACAACAAGTATTGACAGTGCTCCACACACTTATCACATACTGAGGAATTAGACAATATTAGACAACACTGGCCGGACAGACCGACCAGCTCTGATACCACTAATGTAACACCCCAATTCTACCCAAAGCATTTAGGCAAGAAAATATCAGAGTATTAAAATTTCATACAACACAATTAGGATGTTACACTAAGTAACCAAACAAACACCTAGAAAATAAACGGACATCAGCGATGCCAAAAGCATACAACACCTGCCAATAAAATGATACATAACACACGGAAGATATGAACATATATATACGTATAGTTCTCACTCTCAAAGAGGAGTTTTCCAAAATAAAGCGTTTACTATACACATCAGCACATCATCACATATACATGTTCAAAAGAGTCATATACAAATAAATAACAACAGACTCCCGACTTCCCGGTGTTACGTATCAGAGCGACCGACAAGACCAACTGGAGAACTACCTCTTCCAAAAGACTCCCAAAGCGGCTAATCTGCAGGATGCCACTCAAGCATCAAATCAGCAGAAGGGTGAGAATATAATTTATAATGAAAAGCATGATAAATATAGTAATGCCAACATGTATCATCGAGAATCATACAACAAAGTAATCCACTCTTTTAACCACAATCAATATATAAGTAATGCGACACATGAATGATAACATAAATTATAAAGACAGACAATGATGAATGAGACTCGACTATGCATATGCATGTGGTACCAAATCCGGAGTAAACTCCTCCTTGTCATTATGACAAATACACCTTTGCCGAGCATTATGTTGGGACTTCTTTCCCTCTGGAGAATACACCTTTGTCGAGCAGTAAGCTACGACTAACTATCATCGAGCATTTAGCCCCCACTGATGACCTCTTGCCACTCGGACAAATACACCTTTTTACCGAGCATTAAGCCTCCACTGGTAATAATTGCCAATTCAGGTCACCTGTTAATAGCATTCCGCCATTAACGTATTGAAATGTTATGCTGTGCAAATACATGACTCTATTACATGACAACAACATCATCAACAATATAGCACGGTCACATACTCACGTTACACCGCTTATATTATATCCAAAAGGATACATCACCAATTAATAACATCGTTATCAATTATATCACACCATAATTACCACACAAGCATTAATAAGCACACAGCACACATTCACCGTCAAAACATACTGGCCACATCGGCATAGATGAACGTATAACACACTTATACACATCAAGTTAATATTGGCCATCGGCCCACAACTTCATCAATACATCATCAACAAGTTGTAATTACAACAATTCAACAATGATAATACATCATTCTCATAACAACAATTACTTGCCATAAGGCCACACATCATGTTAACAACAAACAACCAAACATCGTCACATATCAAGAATGAATATTCATTAATACATAACACATACGAACACGATTTCATGTTAATCCACACATCAACAACAATTGCAACCAAGCACTATGATTATTTACCAATCATATCGCGCATATAAATAATTATGTGTTTTCATCAACAACACCTCATAACCAATTAATCACAATATAACCAAGTCTATACTATCTTATGGAACATCCAACTAGCTTCCTAACGCTTCGAACGGCGTATAAAACAGGGTTAATGATCAAAAGTTACAAGGTTTCAAAGTTTGGATAATTGAACATACTACATAGTTTATCACTTGATCCTAATAAAAATAATGGGAGACTACATACTATGAATCATTTAATTAGATAATAATATAGTTCATTGCGTTAGCTTTCCAACGCTTCGAACAGCGACAAAATCGGAGTTACGGTCCAAGAGTTACGAAGTTTCAAAGTTTTGGAAAAATAAAATATGTTGTTGGCCGCCGAGCGGGCTCAGCGGGCCGCTAAGCGGAAATTCCAGAAACGGACCAACGAAAACTCCGCTCAGCGAACCTGAGGCCGCTTAGCGGACCTGAGAAAAACCAGAAAAAACACAACACAAACAGAACTGTCTCAAGCCCCTTATACCAACCAAAACCACTCCAAAACATCATTATAACTCCAATACAACACATACATACCATATAAACAACATAACATCCAACTTTCATGGTTGATTCATTAATCTTTCTCAAAACCTAACGTTTTCTCCAACTTCAATCAAGCCATAGAAATGGAAAACAAACATGACCAATGAAGATATCTATCATCATACTACACATACACACCACAAAATCATGTTTATAACTTCAAAACTCACAACCCACCATTGTTGGTCAAGCATAGAAATGAACAAGAACAAGAGCAAAACAAAACAAAACTATAAGAATCATACATCCAAGATAAATTAGATTCACCCCCTTACCTTAGTTTGATTCCTCATCTTCTCCAAAACCCCCTTCTTCACTTTCTCTCCATCTTTGCTCTTCTTCTTTCTCTCTTCCTTTCTTTCTCTTCTTTTTATTTCCACCCTTTTTCCTTTCTCACAAATGTCTCTTTCTTATAAAGAAAATATCTACCCCATGAAAATGACCAAAATGCCCCTACGCTCAAATATCGTTCAAACGCCCCCAAAACGTGGAATATTACCTTAATAATATTTCTAGTACCAAAAATATGAAAACCTTCAATTAAATATTAGTCCGCCATCCCGAACTAATACCAACTGAAATGACTCCAAAAACGGTAAAATTCCAACAAACGTCACAAACGTCCAAATTAAGCATATACTTATTTTTCCGGGCGTTACAATAGGGAGTGGGAATTATTGTAGTAAAAAAAGCATGGACGAGTTCCGGGAATTCATCGCCCTTATGGAGACTCGATAGGTTTTTGGTCTCGAAAAACTTGATTGATGTGTGGGGAGTGTGGATCAACGGATAGGCAAGAGGGACATTTTGGATCATGCGCCTATTATTTCATTTTCCGGGGTTATTGATTGGGGTCCAAAACCATTCAAGTTTAACAATGTGTGGTTCAAGCACGAAGACTTTAAAGATTTCATTCATGAGGAATGGTCAAAGTTATCAATCAAAGGTCGGGGGGATTTTGTGTTATTCGAGAAGTTAAAAAGATTGAAATTGAGTTTCAAAGTGTGGAACCGGGATATTTTCGGATGGATTGACTTAAAAATGGAAAAAGAGGTGGACTCCATTAATGAGGCGAATGTCTCCTTGGTGGATAATTTTGGGTGCAACATTGAGGAGGTCGTAGAGAACAGAAGTAATGCTACTAGTAACATGTGGAAAACCTTAAACTTGAAAGAGAGTATGTTAAGGCTCAAATCTAGACAATTGTGGCTAAAGGACAGAGACAAAAACACTCGGTTTATCTATAACTCCATCAAGAAGAGGAATCGTAAGAACGCTATATCAATTTTGGAGGGAAGAGATGGGAGGGTGGAAGGTGTTGAGGAGGTGAAGGCGGAGGTTAATCATCATTTCGAGAACTTCTTTAAAGAAGAAGATTTTAATAGGGCGGTGCCGGAAGGTTTGCTCCTTAATTGTTTAACCGAGGAGTATAGGAAGTGGTTGGAGAGGGAGCCTTCGGAGGAAGAGATAAAGGAGGCAGTTTGGGATTGTGACGGCAACAAGAGTCCGGGTCTGGATGGTTTCACCCTTGAGTTTTTTCAACTTTGTTGGGAAACGTTAAAGAGTGATATCTTTAGATTCGTGGAGGATTTCTTTAAAAAAGCAAGACTTACCAAAGGATGCACATCATCACTTTTGGCCTTAATTTCAAAAGTTAGAAACCCTCAATCTCTCTTGGAATATAGACCGATTTGTCTTGTTGGAAGTTTATACAAGATTTTGGCAAAACTTTTAGCAAGAAGATTAAGAGGAGTTGTAGTGAATATGGTGTCTTTTAATCAAACGACCTTTATTCTGGGAAGAAACATAGCGGATGGGGATCTCGTGGTGAACGAAGTGTTGGATCTTGCTAAAACGTACAATAGGAGTTGTGTGGTGTTGAAAGTAGACTTCGAGAAAGCCTATGACCGGGTTAGTTGGAAGTTCTTGAATTATGTTTTAACTAAGATGGGTTTTGGAGCCACTTGGTTAAAATGGATGGAAAGCATGATTTATTCTAGTGATATGGTTGTTCTTATCAACGGAAGTACTACTAAGGAATTCCATGTGGAGAAGGGGCTTCTCCAAGGGGATCCTCTTTCCCCTTTCCTTTTCATTTTGGCTACGAAGGTTCTATCGGCTTTGATGAAAAAGGCAATCTCTACCGGTGACTTCCTCGCTTTTAAGATCAATGATAATGTAGAGGTTAGCTTACTCCAATTCGCGGACGACACCATTATCATAGGGGAAGGATATATTTCTAACCTTTGGAGCATGAAGTCTATTCTTAGGGGTTTTGAGATTATGTCGGGCTTGAGGATTAATTTCCAAAAGAGTAACATTTATGGAGTTAATGTTGAAGAAGGGATTCTAGAGGCGGCTTCTAGCTTTCTTTCATGTAAGATAGATAGACTACCGTTTAAGTTTCTTGGTGTGAGAGTGGGAGAAAGCCCGAGGAAGTATTCAATGTGGAGGGATTTGATCTCGGTTATGAAGAATAGATTGGCGGTGTGGAAAGGTGTGCATCTTAACATAGCCGGTCGAGTGTGTTTGATAAATGCCGTGTTAAGTGCTTTACCTATTTATTCTCTCTCGTTTTACAAAGCCCCTTCCAAAGTCCTTAGTGAGATTTCCGCCATTCAAAGAAATTTTCTTTGGAGTGGTAACATCGTTAAAAGAAACATTAATTGGGTTAATTGGGAAATTGTGTGCAAATCGGTAGAGGAAGGTGGTTTGGGGATCAAGAATGTGGAGGTGATGAACGTAGCGCTTCTAAGTAAATGGAAATGGAGGATTCTAACGGAAGACAATGTTGCTTGGAGGGGCATTCTTGAGTCGAGATACGGAATGTGAAGAGGAAGGTGCTTATTGGATACATATCCGTTATTGATAAAAGGGACTCAATTTGGTGGCGAGATTTACTTTTATTTGATAACTATGATCTTTTGTTGTATCAAAATTTTACAGGGGCAATTAATTGCAAAATTGGTGATGGTGGAGATGTACCATTCTGGTACGGCTGTTGGGCTTCTTCTCAGCCGCTAATGGTTATTTTTTCGGATCTTTATGCGGTAGCAAGGGATGACGGAATGGTGGTAGCTGCTGCGGGTAATTTCTCCAGTTCTGGATGGAAGTGGGATAAGGCCGCGGTTCTGCTTGATCACGACAGCAACAGCGCTGCGGTTAGCTGGCAGCAGCTTCTGGATTGTGTAGATCACATACAGCCGTCGTCTGGTGCGAAGGATTCATACCGATGGAGCCTAGCCAAGGATGATGTTTTCACGGTCAAATCTTGTTTTGATTGGTTTTACGACAAGCTGTCATGGGCGTCTCTATCAGATTCGGTGGTAAAGGCAGCGTCGTTTATGTGGAAGGTAAATGCTCCATCTAAATATCTTTTCTTTGGCTGGAAAATTTTCCACAATAGGATTGCAACCAAAGACCAATTGCATAAAAGAGGGGTTTTAGAAGTCAATGATTTACTTTGTGTATTTTGTTCGTTGGCGGAGGAAATTTAGCCCATCTTGTAACACCCCATATTTTCTAAATTTAATTTAATTGGAAATTAAATTACTATTTGGAATTATTCGGTATTTTGGTGGAATTATTTGGAAAGAATTATGAGATGGGCTATTGGGCCAAGTGTGGTGTTAGTAAAGAGGGGGGTGCTATGTTGGTAAATCCCTTTACTAATTAAAATGTTATTTTCATAAAACATTTTTGGAATTTGGGAAAAGAAAGAAGAAAGAACGTGAAAGAACAGAGGTTCTGGGGAACACGAAGAACCGAAGGAGAGCTGAAGATGGAGAGACCAAAGATTGAGCACTCTTGGCTAAGGTAAGGGGGGACTCTCCGGTTACCATCTATTATTGTGTTATTGGATAATGATGTTGATTAGGGATGTTGTTGAGTCAATTGGGTCGTATGATAGATTTAGGGATTGGGATAGAATTGTATGATGTTTGATCCCTATGTTTGAATCCATGATATCTATGTTGTTATGATCTCAATTGATGTGTAATTGATGTATTACGAAGTGGTTTTTGTGTTGTTTGTGCATTCTAATTCTCCATGTTCGCACCGGTATGTGTTGGGGTGTTTGGGATATATGGAATGCTGTTTTTCTGCAGATTGGGGTTTTTTTTAGAATCGCGGTTCGCGCCGCGTACAAAGAGGAGGCGCCGCGAACCTGAAGGTAGAGTTCAGTACGCGCCGCGAACAGGTGACCGCGCCGCGAAGGCGTTGTTCCGATTCGTCCCGCGCCGCGAATGTGTGATGGCGCCGCGTGCTGTGATGTTTTGTGATATTTTATGAAAGTTTAAAGAGGCATAACTTTCTAACCGTTGGTTCATTTGATGCGCCGTTTTGGGCTAACTGAACCTTATTAAACGATCTAAGTGATGATGATTTGATTGGTTTTAGAATGATGATAAAAATATGTTGCTATTCTTGATGATGATGATGATTGTAGCAAATATGTGCTTATTTATATATGATTATTGTTACATGTTTGTATTGGTGATGAGATTATGATATCCATTGGGTGATGTTGGTTTATAACATGTCGTAAATGAATACATGTTTTGTGATTATGTTGATGAGTTGTTATCAATTTATTACATGGTGTGTAATGATGATAGATGTAACAATGTATGACGATGGTAATGATTGATGATTGTGAATATTAATATGTTGTTAATATTAATATGTTGGTTATGGTGGCAATTAACATTACTATGATGTGTATGTTATTGTGATGATGTGGTGTATGTATGCGAATGATTGAATGATGCTTAAACATGTACATACTTGTTGTGACCTTATTGGTAAGAGGTGTTAAGCGATGTTAAGCATCGGAATGATGATGATGTATGAAGATGTAAGTATGTGTCATGTGTGCATTATTCATAAATCATTTGCATTGGAAGGCTAATTCCCATTGTGCGGAGATTAGCGGGAAGTCATCGTGTGCCCATGTGGGGTGTGAGCGATGAAGCAGTAGTCGTGTGCCCATGTGGGGTGTGAGCGAATAGAGGGCAGTATCGTGGAGAGAAGTCCTGTGAATATGATTCACGAATTTTGGTACCACATGCATAGTGTCAGTTCATACATATGCATACTTTTATAACATGATTGGATGTATTCCAGTGTTATAAATATTGATGATGTGTTGTTTGTGTGTTTTGTTGGATTAACGTCGAGTATGATTGTCTGCTTGAAAGATGTGTTCTGTTGATGTTTGTGTAAATGATAGATGTTCCTGATAATCTGAATATGATGAATTGGGTGAATAATATAACTATGATGTGTTGTTATTTAAGATGCAATAATATTTGTTAACTGTGATGAGACTCACCCTTACTTTGATGATTTCAGATTGGCGAGTAGCGGCTTTTGGCTCGGTGAGGATTAGCTCATGAGTCAGTTTGTTTAGTATAGCGTCGGTGTCGTGCTCTGATATTGTAACACTGGGGGAACGTTAGATTAGAGTTTTATGATGATACTCTATATGTTGTTGTATTAGATTATGTGGGATATTGCATAGATGATGTTATGCTTATCCGTATGATGAATTCTCCGCTGTGTAAACATGAGATGTTTGTGTATTATGACAGATTGTTCCTTAGTGAAAGCATGACAATGAATTTGTGATAATTTGTTTTTAATTAATTGTGACACCCTTGTTTTCATGTTTTACTCTGAATTATTTTATTAATTTCTACGGGGTTTAGAAGGGTGTTACAATAGTGGAATCAGAGCAGGTCGGTCCGTCCGGCCAGTTGTCGAGTCAGTAGAGTTACACGACGGTTGTATACTGTCGGTGTATTATTCCTTGGTATGCGACATGTGAGTGAATCACTGTCGGTACTTGGTTGTTTGTTGCAGGTGTTGGATTGAAACAAGTGGGGGAGAAGCTTCGCTTCTCGGTTATGTTTCAGTTGAAGAAGATTGATTCAGTAGGCTGTTGTTGGAAACAGTGCGAGCGTTGTCGGAGTTTGTTGTTTCCCGAGTTGAAGGTGACTTGGAATTAAGACTTCACTGGGAATTGAGTTGTGATGTGTCAGCTCTGCTGGTGTACTGCGAAGTTGTCAGTTGAGTAGCCTTGCGTCTCGGAAGAGGTTCAGTTACGAGTTTGCAAGGAGGATTGTTGTCGTGATGTTGCAGAAAGCGGACTTCGGCGGGGGAATGCGTCGCTTAAGTTATAAGGATGTTTGGAAGTGAAGAGATACGATGAGGGGCTGTTTGGAATGTGATCGAGTTGAAGAGAGTGAGTTTTGGAGTGAGATTTTCGTATGCAAAACGCAGGGAAATTGCTGAATAGCTGCGGAACTTCGAAAATTCATAACTGGAGTTCTGGACATCCGATTTGAGTTCCGTTTGGAGCGTCGGAAAGCTAACGAGATGAACTTTGCTATAAAAATAGTTGCAGCAGCTGTAACATATTTAATTGTGACAGGATGACGTTGGAAAGAAGTGAAGTTGCGGTTACTCTGGTTCTTATAACTAGACTTGTTTATTGGTACTGCACGGGATGTTAGTGTCAGTGTTGAACGGATTGAAGGAATAATTAGGAGGTTTGTTGAGGAGTAATTTTAAGAATTGAATTTACCAATTGAGGAGTTTTAGATACATCGTATAGAGTGTCGCTGCATGATGTCGGTGTTGGATTTTTGGACAACGATTGGAAAATTCATATCTTGAGTTCCGAGTGTCGGATTGATGTGCCGTTTGAACCTACGAAGAGGAGGGATTGTGTTTTAATTTATGGGAGAGTTATAAATACCGTAGAGTGACCCTATGAGGAAAGGTTCTGAAGTCGGTTATGGAAGCGTGAAACTTGTTGAATAAGAATGCTTACTACCGTGATTGTTGGAAACAAAATTGAGTGTAACATGTTGTTGATGAGATGTTCGGTAATAAGGATGGTTTGAGTGCCGATGAATTTTAGTGAAGATTGAATTAGTAGCAAAGATGGAATAAACTTTAGAACTCTTGGGATCGTATTTGTGATGGCAAAATAACAATAAGTATAAAAGAAGAATTGTAGGGAATTTCTAACATTTGTTGACGTGAGGAAGACTTTGTTGAGATTCCGAGTGGGATGATAATTGGACGTGAAGGATGTAATAGATTTGGATTAAAACCACGAGTTATGGATGTTGTCTTGGTCTTGCAGGTTAATTGTATGGTTCAAAATTCAAAGTGTTTTGCGATTATAAGAGTTGAAGTACCTCTTTGATCAGAAAGGGCTTAATAGGAGGAAGTAGAGATGATTAGAGTATATTTTTTTAGGATTAGGATTCTGGTTTGAATTACCATCCTAATGAGGAAAATATTGTGCTATTGTGTTGCGTAAGAAGTCTTTAAATGTGTCGGTGCTAATGATGAATGAGTTGGATTTAATTGGACAATTTTGAGACTTGAATTGGTATGTGAAGATGATCCTAATAGTGTTAGATTGAGTATGCTAGAAGATGACTAGTGGTATTCTTAACGAGATTAGAGAAGGTCAGAAAGATGATGTTGAGTTGATCGATAGGTTGATTTTGAATTACCAAGGTAAAGGCGGTGAATTCGGAATCGACGAGAATAGTATAATGAGGTTGAGTGATTGGATTTGCGTAACTGATGTTATGAGCTTCTGAAGGATATCCTAGAAGGACACCGTAGTGAATTATTGGGCTATGACGATGTTAATGAGTTTGGGTGCAAACTCGGAAAATGGACACTATTATGTAGTAACGACGGTTTATGCTTGAATATGATTTTCAACTAATATTGACAAATTTAGGACTTGATCACCCTAAATCTCTTGTTGGTAGTAGATGAAATCATATAGAAGAGATAAGCTTGTTTTGTTACCTTAATGGTTTAAGATGTGATGGATACTGAGCCGTGAGAATAATCACTCACTATGTTGTGTGAACTTATGAAGAAGTGAATACGAAAGAGTACAATATGGTGGAGGATGACTTAAGACAGGTAATCAGAGTCGCGCAGCAAAAATTGTGATGAGGAGTAGTGTTATGAGTACTACTCGCGGGAAGTAAGGAATTAATATGTCGGAAGCCTACATAGAGAATATGTATTGAGCTATATGTTGGATTTAGAATTCAGTGGATGTAAGGATGTCGTGTCGGAGAATTATAACTCCTTTGAATAATTGCCGAGATGATGAATATGTTATTATGGTTGTGCGTAATTAACGAGTACGTATTCGGCGGAATTAAAACGAAGAGTTGATGCTATGTGACGTTGTGATATTTTTGTGTTGTTGTCAAGGGGTTATTGTAGATTCCAGATATAATGAGGAATTATACTCCATGAAGGGAGAAATTGATTTAATTCTTAGAAAAGAGCGAAACTCAAATCGAGTTGTTTTGTAAGAAATGGTGTATCGAGGATGACGAGCGTGATTATAATTACTTGTGTGTGCACTCATTCCGATGGTTGGAATGTTTAATAGATGAAGTAAATCAGGAATTTGGTTTTAAGTGCGAGTAAGTATTGATGAGTGGTGGATTAGTACCATGGATGGTAAAGAATGATCCTTGAAACGAAGGAGTAAAGAGAGTCGGAATCAGGTAAAACTCAGAAATCTATTTGGTATGGGTGATTGTGATGAGTAGTCAGAGTAGTGCGGAAAAAACGGAATGTAACGTGTTGGATAATTACTGGTGTGACTTAAGAGGAGTCAGATAATTGGAATTCAATGGTATAAGAATACGAGTATTGAGTTCCTGAAGGAAGTGGTTGATGAAAAATGTAAGTATTACATTATCACTTAGATGGAAAGGTGTGTCTAAGGTTGGTATGTTTGGTAGATGGAATGCATTACTGTAGTGTTGATCAGTGTGATCATACTATAAATTATGAAATTGTATTACTCGTTTGTTGAGCGTATTGTATAGGTTGTACCTATGTTCTGTTGTGCTAATCTTTTTGGAGATATAGCGGGTGGTATACTTTGGATAGTCAAAGGTGACATAAGAACTGGGATTTGAATGTGTGAAACATGCTTCCTGTTGGTTATGTCAGAAGGATTTTGAGGATGGACTGATGGTACTGTTAATTGGGAGCTGGAGAGTCAGGTGAAGGACTCTTATACGAGCTGGTTACTTGAGGTATGTTTTCGAGGACGAAAACTCTTTTAGTGGGGGAGAGTTGTAACACCCCATATTTTCTAAATTTAATTTAATTGGAAATTAAATTACTATTTGGAATTATTCGGTATTTTGGTGGAATTATTTGGAAAGAATTATGAGATGGGCTATTGGGCCAAGTGTGGTGTTAGTAAAGAGGGGGGTGCTATGTTGGTAAATCCCTTTACTAATTAAAATGTTATTTTCATAAAACATTTTTGGAATTTGGGAAAAGAAAGAAGAAAGAACGTGAAAGAACAGAGGTTCTGGGGAACACGAAGAACCGAAGGAGAGCTGAAGATGGAGAGACCAAAGATTGAGCACTCTTGGCTAAGGTAAGGGGGGACTCTCCGGTTACCATCTATTATTGTGTTATTGGATAATGATGTTGATTAGGGATGTTGTTGAGTCAATTGGGTCGTATGATAGATTTAGGGATTGGGATAGAATTGTATGATGTTTGATCCCTATGTTTGAATCCATGATATCTATGTTGTTATGATCTCAATTGATGTGTAATTGATGTATTACGAAGTGGTTTTTGTGTTGTTTGTGCATTCTAATTCTCCATGTTCGCACCGGTATGTGTTGGGGTGTTTGGGATATATGGAATGCTGTTTTTCTGCAGATTGGGGTTTTTTTTAGAATCGCGGTTCGCGCCGCGTACAAAGAGGAGGCGCCGCGAACCTGAAGGTAGAGTTCAGTACGCGCCGCGAACAGGTGACCGCGCCGCGAAGGCGTTGTTCCGATTCGTCCCGCGCCGCGAATGTGTGATGGCGCCGCGTGCTGTGATGTTTTGTGATATTTTATGAAAGTTTAAAGAGGCATAACTTTCTAACCGTTGGTTCATTTGATGCGCCGTTTTGGGCTAACTGAACCTTATTAAACGATCTAAGTGATGATGATTTGATTGGTTTTAGAATGATGATAAAAATATGTTGCTATTCTTGATGATGATGATGATTGTAGCAAATATGTGCTTATTTATATATGATTATTGTTACATGTTTGTATTGGTGATGAGATTATGATATCCATTGGGTGATGTTGGTTTATAACATGTCGTAAATGAATACATGTTTTGTGATTATGTTGATGAGTTGTTATCAATTTATTACATGGTGTGTAATGATGATAGATGTAACAATGTATGACGATGGTAATGATTGATGATTGTGAATATTAATATGTTGTTAATATTAATATGTTGGTTATGGTGGCAATTAACATTACTATGATGTGTATGTTATTGTGATGATGTGGTGTATGTATGCGAATGATTGAATGATGCTTAAACATGTACATACTTGTTGTGACCTTATTGGTAAGAGGTGTTAAGCGATGTTAAGCATCGGAATGATGATGATGTATGAAGATGTAAGTATGTGTCATGTGTGCATTATTCATAAATCATTTGCATTGGAAGGCTAATTCCCATTGTGCGGAGATTAGCGGGAAGTCATCGTGTGCCCATGTGGGGTGTGAGCGATGAAGCAGTAGTCGTGTGCCCATGTGGGGTGTGAGCGAATAGAGGGCAGTATCGTGGAGAGAAGTCCTGTGAATATGATTCACGAATTTTGGTACCACATGCATAGTGTCAGTTCATACATATGCATACTTTTATAACATGATTGGATGTATTCCAGTGTTATAAATATTGATGATGTGTTGTTTGTGTGTTTTGTTGGATTAACGTCGAGTATGATTGTCTGCTTGAAAGATGTGTTCTGTTGATGTTTGTGTAAATGATAGATGTTCCTGATAATCTGAATATGATGAATTGGGTGAATAATATAACTATGATGTGTTGTTATTTAAGATGCAATAATATTTGTTAACTGTGATGAGACTCACCCTTACTTTGATGATTTCAGATTGGCGAGTAGCGGCTTTTGGCTCGGTGAGGATTAGCTCATGAGTCAGTTTGTTTAGTATAGCGTCGGTGTCGTGCTCTGATATTGTAACACTGGGGGAACGTTAGATTAGAGTTTTATGATGATACTCTATATGTTGTTGTATTAGATTATGTGGGATATTGCATAGATGATGTTATGCTTATCCGTATGATGAATTCTCCGCTGTGTAAACATGAGATGTTTGTGTATTATGACAGATTGTTCCTTAGTGAAAGCATGACAATGAATTTGTGATAATTTGTTTTTAATTAATTGTGACACCCTTGTTTTCATGTTTTACTCTGAATTATTTTATTAATTTCTACGGGGTTTAGAAGGGTGTTACACATCTCCTTTGTGGATGCACGGTTCTGAAGGGTCTTTGGCAGCAGGTTTTTGCGTGGCTTGGTGATAATATTGATTTGTCGTTGAAAGATTTCTTGCATTTTCCTTTCTTCTTCGACAAGGTGAGAAATATAACCAAAAGAAGGATAATGGGTGTCATTTGGTTAGCATCGTGTTGGACCATTTGGTTGAGTCGCAACAATATCATCTTCAACAATGCTAGCTTTAGTTTCCTGGAGTGTATGTCGGAGTTGGTTTTTCGGTCTTGGTTGAGCTTAGAATCGAGCCTTAAGAGTGCTCCGCTTTGTAATTTTAATATTTGGCATATTAATCCGCTTTGTTGTTTTGTCTAGCGGTTCTTTTGCTTTGTGTCTGTATTTGGGTAGAGCAACCCTTTTTCTCTAGTTAAATTCAATTGCCTATTAAAAAAAATTATGGAGGTTTGGTTGTCTTTTCAATCGAGAGGAAATAAAACAGCTTCCAGAACCAACTGCTTTGATAATTTCAAAAGAGAAAGATATTTGTAAAATGGAGAGTGGATATGTGGATGGGAACAAGATTCCAATCAAGTAAATAAAGGACCTGCTTTTCAAACCTCAAATCAACACACTAATGTACTATGGATAGCGTTTAGCTTGTGATGAGTCTATGTTGTCATGGAAGTTTGGTATGATTGGATCATGAAAAATATATTTCTCTTTAAACTAGTAACAAACCCGTACACACATAATAAATTTTTGGATGGGATATGATTTTACACGCACATTTGTTTGCTGTCATTAAAATATGAAGTTGAAAAAAAAATTAAGAAGAAAAGTAAAGTTAAATAACTATTCATTCATGTAGAAGATAAAATGTAAATAACAATGTCAAGAATAAATTGATATAAATTAAAACTAATGAAACGTTTTTATTAGATAAATCAATCGTTTTAATTTTTTTTACAAATAGGGCAAATTATTATATAAGAGATTTTTTTTAAAAAGAAGAGATTATATTAAAGGGAGAATTAAGGGTTCTCCAACTTGTTTACAACACTACAAGAAAACATCAAATTAGCCAAGTGATTTTTCCAGGTGATAATCACATTGCTAAATAACTCACTTGCGGGGTGCTTTACACCTCACAATGCAGTTATTTTTTATTAAAAAAATTATATGTTTTCTGTCTCGCAACAGTGGAAGAGAAATTCAAAAATTTTGGAAATAATTTATCCAGGTGATATTCACCCCACAAGTATCTTAAAAAAATGGAGGAAAAATAAAAGCTGCTTTTACTAATTTGGTCAGAGTGCAGGTGAACATTGAGTGCTTTTTTATGACACATTGGTTGTGGGGTGCATTCCACCTCGCAAGTCCCAATGTCATTAAACTTTGCCAGGTGATATTCACCCCACAAGTATTTTTGAAAAAATGGGGGAAAATAAAAGCTGTTGTTACTGATTTGGTCAGAATGCAGGTGAACGTTAGGTGAGCTTTTATGACACATACGTTGCGGGTTAAAATGCACCCCGCAAATGTTTCATAAATATCACACACTTCACCTTACTTCTCACATCTCCCAACCTATCTTATCTTTCTCTCATCTTCTTCCCTCACATCCCATTTTATCTCTCTCTCTCTCTCTCTCTCTCTCTCTCTCTCTCTCTCTCTCTCTCTCTCTCTCTCTCTCTCTCTCTCTCTCTCTCTCTCTCTCTCTCTCTCTCTCTCTCTCTCTCTCTCTCTCACACACACACACATTCCAACTTATCTTATCCCTCTCATATTTCCTTCATTTCCAAAAAACAAATTTCTTCACAAACACTATATCTTCTATTTTTAACACAAACAAAAATTTCATACTCAAATATCTTGTTGGATTTTCTTTCAATTTTTTCATCAAAGTCATCTACTATAAGGTACACATATGAAATTAATTTTTTGTTATTTGATATTGAGTTGTATGAAGTGTTTAGATTATGTCTTTATTAGTGAAATTTGTATGATAAAAATAGTGATGGTTAAATTTGTGTATAATATAATAAAAAATTAGAGATAAATTTTATAGAGAAAAGGGGTGATGCACTGACAGTGTAAAATATTTTTACACTGTCAACCAATCATCACCCATGTATCCAATTAAATCATTTTTTTTATTTAAAAAAAACTTAATGACATGGCACATTTATGATTTTTTATTGGATGACAGTGTAAAATTATTTTACACTGTCAGTGCACTACCTTTTAACTCAATTTTTTATGGCATTGTGTATTAATTTGTTTAAATGATGAAATATATGTTGTTGTTTTGTTAGTTGCATAGAATGTATGCTTTTAGAATTGGTAAAAATTTTAGGAACCATTAACAATAATTTCTAGTTTTAATTTTGTTAATAATAATTTCTTTAGGTTTATATGTATTTTTCCGTTTTTGGCAAAAATAAATTATTAAAGCAGAATATTATTATTTTTTATAGAAATGAAATATTATTTTTATTTTTAAAAAACATAATATTAATACTATTTGTAAAAACAGCAAATTATTATTTTTTAAATCAAATTATTATTATATCCATAACAATTTTTTTATAAGAAACAAAATATTTTTATTTATTATTATTTAAAAACAGAATATTATTATTATTTTTTAAATAAAAATATTATTATATTTTATAAAAATATTATATTATTATTATATTAAAACAATTTTTATTTTTTTAAAAGAAATGAAATATTTGCCAGGTGAATTTCACCCTACAAATTTTAAAATATTCAAACTTTGCTAGGTGAATTTCACCCCGCAAGTCACTAAACATATTGCACTGAACCAACTGTGTCACCTGCTCTGAACAACCTGTTTCACATTTCTGCAAGTTTTGGAAAGCGTGTTTGCGGGGTGCATATAAACTGGCAACGTTGCAGGGTGGAAACCACCTAGCAAAGTTGCAGGGTATATTTCCCCTTGCAAAAAGTTGCGACTAACGTTTTTGCAGGGTGAATACACCACCTCGAAATTGCTGCGTTGCAGGGTGATAATTGCTTTTGTGGGGTGGATTTCACCTAGCATATTTGTGTTTTTTTGTAGTGCAAGAGGTCAAGGCAAAAGCCCAACAAAAGACATTACCAACCAATATAATTATGATAAGAAGCGTAAAGGCTCTTTGACAAAATCGTAATAGGAATAATTGAAATGAGTAATCTCTCAACAAAAAGACCATCTCCACACCAAAACTTTGATGTTCCAGACCAAATCATCAAAAGTCCAATCCTCCTCACGAAAACAAAACATCGTTGCTAACAAAACAAATGGACCAAGTTGTGGCTAACCAAATCACATCTATATATCTTCTTTACATCTACCTTACAAAATGAGTGTCAATCCATAAAACTCGACAAGCCCTCTTCCTCCTCTATCCCTGATTTACCTATCCATAACGCTATACAATTTTAAAATGTATACTCAATCTGTTTTAATAAGTTTTATCTTAATCTTTTTCACTTATTTGAAAAAGATGGTTGATAAATTTTCATTATTGAATATTTGTCTGAGCAGTCACATTTTCCCGTTTCATATGATTTTTATGATATGAGAAAACAGAATTTAATAAAACTTTATTCACTCGCTACATAATTAGATCAGTTATTTCACTTTTTCCGTTTCATATAACTTTTTACGATAGAAAAAAATTATTAAAAATTTATAGACTTACTACATTAGGACAAAAGTTTTTTTTACATTTCATATAATTTATACGATGCGAGAAAACAAAATTTATTAAATTATTAACTCATTACATATTTCGATTAGTAGTTTCGTTATTCGTGTTTCATATAATTTCTTCGATATAAGAAAAAAATTTACTGATTCATTATATATTTAAATAAATAGTTTATTTTTTTCATTCCATAAAATAACACTTGTAATATAACATCTATCTATGTTCCAGAGAGTTATGTAGCTTCTAGTTCCCATGTGATATTTTATATTGTATAAAAAATATAATAATTCGTGTTTCATATAATTTCTTCGATATAAGAAAAAAATTTATTGATTCATTATATATTTAAATAAATAGTTTATTTTTTTATTCCATAAAATAACACTTGTAATGTAACATCTATCTATGTTCTAGAGAGTTATGTAGCTTCTAGTTCCCATCTAATATTTTATATTGTATAAAAAATATAATAACTCGTGCATTCGCACGAATTTTGGTGTGAGCACACATACGTTCACATGGGTGCTTGTGTGTTACACGTGCGTTCGCACGAGTGCTGGTACCCATATCCGCTCCTATACTGATTATTTTAAATGGCAAGTTCTCGTGCCCATACTCATGCCTATTTTGGGGGTTATTATTTTCAAAAATGATTCGTTTAGCTTTACCGAATGTATGTCGGATGTAATTTTTAATGCTTGGAATTGGCTATTATCTAGTTATAAGCTAGCGGAAAATTGTAATTTCCACGTGTGTAATATTTTACCGTTTTTTTATTTTGAGATGTAGTTGCTCTTGTAAGTGGTTAGAGTATCCCTTATACTCCGGTTTTAATTTCATTTCCTATTGAAAAAGATCTTACATGCTATGGCTAACTTTGTGAATACTCATTAGGGATTAGGGATGATTCACTACAACGCGCAAGGCTTTTAAAAGCGCTTTTTTTGGCCTTTAACAGCGCTTTAAAGCGCTGCCAAAGCCAGCGCTGGCATAGGCTACGAAAGCGCTTTTAAAAGCGCTCTGGTAGGCTCCCCCTATAAGAGCGCTTTTCTGGAAAAAGCGCTCTTGTAGGCCCCCCTTTAAGAGCGCTTTTCAGGAAAAAGCGCTCTGGTAGGCCCCCCTTTAAGTGCGCTTTTTCCAGAAAAGCGCTGTGATAGGCCCCCGGTGAGAGTAAAAAATAAAAAAAAACGCAACATACTAAAGCGCTTTTGTAAAAGCGCTCTTATAGGGTGGGCTTTAAGAGCGCTTTTTCCAGAAAAAGCGCTCTGATAGCCCCCCCTATAAGAGCGCTTTTACAAAAGCGCTTTAGTATGTTGTTTTTTTTTTTTTTGCTTTTTTATTAATCTTTGGCAGCGCTTTTAAAAAGAAGCGCTTTAGTATGTGGGCCTTTAAGAGCGCTTTTTAAAAGGCGCTTTAGTAGCTAAATGAGGTATTTTAATGTGCAGCCTGTAATTTAATCCTCCCAGTCGACCTGTAATATTTTCGACCTGTAATATGTTTTCAGCCTGTAATATTCTCGACCTGTAATTTATTTTCGACGATATTATTTCAGCCATCAGTAAGACAATATATATATATATACTAATATAATACCATTATAATATCCAAAATTATATATATACATCATTACAACATCAATAATATTATAGTACTTCAATTTGACACAAATCCTACATGAAAAAGCGCTTAATATAAAAATGACACAAATCCTCTTTTATTTCTTCCAACTTAAGTTTCGGGTATCCAGCGGTACGGAATTCGTCAAGGTACTACAAAACAAAAACAAAATATGAATGATACATTTAGTTAAATGTAATAAATTATATGAAATTATCTTAAGTTATAAATTCATACCGTGAGCGGAATCTCTAATTGATTTGCCTGAAGGATTTCTTTCATAAACCTCAATACAAAGTATCCGCAATCGTAACTGTTTCGCTGTTGCGGACACTACATAGAAAAACAAATAAGATTCTATAGTTGTGCATTGTTTTATCAAGTAGCATAAATATATTATAAGCAACATTGTGAAAAATAATGTACCTGCACTTGGATCCAAGTAATGTTGCTAGATTTAGTTCGGGATACCTGTGCGTCCCGTTGACTTCGGAACACTTGTATTGATCTAATTAACAAATATATAAAAGCATATGTTTAGATCAATCCCACAAATAAGTAAATATATATATAAATATACACGAATATATATTTAGAACGATCACACTTACAAATCAACGATGTCCTCCATGGCCGGATAATTGGTCCATTCACCATTTACCGAATTCAGATAATACACGACTTCCCTTATAGGGTTGATAGCAAGCAGCAACCAGTGTGCTCTATAAATAAAAACAATAGGTTATATGAAAATTTTGCTATACACAAAAGAAACAGAGATTAGATGAACAAAGAATGAGAAACTAACCCTACTGGTCGGGTATTATACGCCCAAAGATGCAGACATTCTGTATTGCCGGTGGACATGAATCTATCGACTAATCGCTGTCTAACTGATTCCCGTTCCGAAGCAATTGCCATTCCGCTGCAGTGGGCGGAAGACACGAAACGGAATCTGTTAGACAACGGAGTCCCGCGCAACACTCTGTCATACAACAACCTTAAATAAAAACATAATAAACATTAGATTATTTTCATTGAAATGTGTAAATAAATTATATTGTGGGACTAATTAAATAATATATCGGATGAGGGAATATTACCGGATGTATGAGTGCATGTTATTGACGCCTAGTTGATCATGCTTAAAAATCTCCTCCAAGTCATCAAGTGTAATAAGTGACTTGAATTCAATACCGAAGACACTCTCATCCATAACGATTTCACGTAAAGCACCATCCTTCAAATCGAACATATCAACCATTGTTGCGAGCGTCGACCGGTACCGAGGCACAAAAGCACCGCCTTTTTTTCCCGCTTGCTTCGGAGGACCAGTGGGTGGTACGGTACGAACTTGCTGCGTCACTTGTTGTGACTCTCGAGCGGATGCCTAAAAATCATATAAGTTAGGTAAAATATAAAATCATGCAGATTTAGATTCAGATTAATTATTAACACTTTAAATGTACCTCTTTTAGTGATGCAACGGACTCCTCCTCCTGTAAAATCCCTTTACCCTTAACTGTGGGTTTTATAGGAGCAGTCTAAAATTAAAATGTAAAAAATAATTAATAAACGGTTTAGAATTGACATTCGAAAACTAAATGATTCATAATCGTTTTCAATATACCTCATCACTAATGGTAATGAGCTCCGAGGGCCATGCAACAAATGATCCTATTGCATCTCGCAGCAATGTCGTCTCTGAGACCATGTCAGGTACCGGTAGCATCGCATCATGATCTACTACAACATCCACCGATACTTTCAGGTGTCCATCCGGGAGCGGTCTATGGTGAAGTAAATCTCCCAAAGTGTTGTGCACTTTTCCCTTGCCAACTAGTCGATAACTCGGTTCCGATAAGTATAGTTGGCAAGATGAAATGCCCTAAACCAATAGTAAATATAAAGTCATTATCATTAATAAAATAGAACAATTTAAAAGGAAAAAAAATTATAATTACCTCGGGAAATTTCCTTTGATAGTTGATACTAGCCTTATCACTAGTTTCTTTCACCGATGAAGTGTTGCACTTTTCTCTCATATACGCCTCTTTATCTCTTTGCAATTCAGAGACTTGTGCTTGCAATTCCGCCAACTTTTGCAACACTTCTTCATTTGAAGGATTTCTTCTCCTAGGACTCTTGTAAAAAGAGGTTGGAGTCACACCATCACCCTTACCCCTCACCCGACCGGGATACTCAGGAGCATCTAGTGCTTTACTAAGTACGCTCCCCTCACCGGTGGATGCCGATTGCGACAAGGTCTCCTGTAATTCATTTACATTAAAAAATCATTTATATATTAAAAAACATTTGATTTAATTAAAGACACAGTATTATACTTACACATTCAGTAAAAACTCTCTGAACTTCGGGATCGACAGCATGATCCTTGCCCCCACGAGCTTCCCTCCACAACACATGTTCAGGAAGTGAGGTTTCCTCACTTTTAGTCTCCTCTAACTATGCATTGACACAAATGATAAAATCGTCAAATAAAACACATTTAGACAATTAATTAAAACGCATTTCTATTTACTTACAATTTTATCCTCCAAGCGTGCATATCCCGAACGCCCTTTTTTGTATGGATATGCGGGTTTGGATGCTCTCGCACTATTCTTGGCACTCCTTTTCCGAAAATCTTCATCTCTTTGCTCTACAAACTTAGCCCAATCTTCTTCACCAATGAAGATCTCATACTTTTTTGGCCGTCCCGGTGCCTCTTCAAGAAAGTTTCCATCTTTATCCTTAAGATAAGTGTTTGTCAAAAAAGCTTTCCACCCTCTATATCTTTTGCCGGCCAAACCAAGTATGTAGCGTCTACGATCATCTGGTATCTCAAAAGTCCTCTGCAAAAAAACATACTCATAGTGTGTTAGTATAAGTAATTTAAACAATTTATCGTCAAGATAATAACAACAATTAACCATATATAATATATACCTGAAGCTCGTCCCAAATCGCTTTTTTTTTTGCATCCAAGTCTTCGCTTTTCAGATTTCATTTAGCTACGGAGACCGGAATATGCATACGAACAAGTGTACCAATATAACTTGTCAACTTTGCAGAATTAGGACCAATTGCTTGTTTATCAGAATTCCATTCCAATCGGTATACTAATCCTTGGTCTCTATGTCGAACGATTCCCTTCATGATAGTGATGCCTCGTGCAACTTCTTTTGCTTCAGTATCAGGTGGAGCATTTGTATCCGTGGCATCTCTTTCTTGAGCATCTCTTTCTTGTGAGTTTTCAGGTGGAGCATCTCTATCCGGAGCCATTTAACCTGTATCAAACAAACTAAAGCACATTAGTACACTATTAATAAGCTAACAATCTATACAAGTAAAATGGAAGTCAAACCATGCATGTACAAGTAAATCGGAAACGAAATCGGTACAAATCAAAATAAGCGTCAAAAAATAAAGTTGTCGGAATTGAACGAAATTTACATGGCTATGGTAAAATGTCCCCACGGACTCAAAAATAAAGTCGGTTTTCCGAAATTCAGACCCTAAGCCCGACTTTTGATTACGGGCAGAAGCAAAACCGATAAAAAAACAGTCCCGAAATGAACATATAAGTGCATGAGCAGCTCCGGAATCGTCAAAATAGTATAGTTACATGTAAAGAAGTCGACAAACGGATACATGGTTCAAAAATTATGTACAAAACGAGAATATGCACCAAAATTGAATAAGTACTATACTATTGATTAAAACAATCGGTACAAATTGAATAAAACAAATTAGTCGGAATATGTATACTATTACCTTTATCACTAACGTCTCTTTCTTTTCTTGGTAGGATTGTGTTCTACGCGTCTCTTAACAACGCGGATGGTTGGATTGATCCAAATACCCTCATTATGATCATTTCTAGTACAAGATTCATTCTCATTTTGATCGTTTCTTGTACAAGATTCAATGCCAACACCAATATCACCTTGATCTTCAATGTTTTCATCTACTATTTTGTTAGATAAAAGCACTATAGACCATTTCGTACTTGTCGGATCATTGACATAGAACACTTGTTTAGCTTGAGAGGCTAAAATGAAAGGCTCATCTTTGTACCCTACCCTATTGAGATCCACTTGCAAAAATCCTGACTTATCCATTCGTATGCCACTATTATTTTCAACCCACTTGCAACCAAATACAGGAATCTGAAACTTCGCGTAATCAAACACCAAAATGCGCTCGATAACCCCAAAATATGACAAATTTGCAAATTTCGGATTTAAGTCATTCGCACTTGATATGTGCATTGCTTCAGCTACCAAGGTAACACCACTATTTTGCATAGTACTTTTATCATCCTGTTCTTTGGTATAAAATGTGTATCCATTAATAGCGTATGCGCTATAAGAAAGCACAATTACAGTTGGACCATAGGCTAAACATCTCAACCTTTCTGTTACTGAAGCAGGATCTGAACGATACTTTGAATAAATATGATCCCTAAACCACGGTATGAAACTTCGATTGTGCTCTCGTACTATCCAGTTCTCATTTCTATTTGGATTTAAATCTCGGAGAACAACCTTGTGCATTTCAACATACGGCTCAACCTCAATCTCATTGTGCAGAACATACAAGTGCGCTTGATCCCGTTAGACCATTGATACTGTCACAACTTTATTTCCAATTAGCCTTTTTCCTTCTTTTTTTTCGACAATATGAGATTTGGGGAGTCCAATTGATTGAACATTTGACAGATATTCAGTACAAAACTCAACCGCTTCTTCAACAACGTATCGTTCGGCAATACAACCCTCCGGTCGACTTCTGTTTTTCACGTACCCTTTTAATATTTTCATATAACGTTCAGCAGGGTACATCCATCTCATATAAGCTGGTCCGCACAATTGTGTCTCTTTCACAAGATGAACGACTAGATAAACCATTATGTCAAAAAACGAGGGAGGAAAATACATTTCAAGATCACATAAAGTAACAACTATCTCTTTTTGCAATGTTGGTAAGATCGCGGGATCGACCACCTTACTGCAAATTGACCTGAAGAAGAAACACAGCTTAGTTATTGCGCTTCTTACTTTTTCTGGCAGAATAGAACGTATACCTATTGGTAAAAAATGTTCCATTATAACATGACAATCATGCGTCTTCAAACTCTTTAACTTGAGGTCTTTCATGGACACAAGTCTTCTAATATCTGAAGAGTAGCCTTCTGGAACTTTAACTTCACTGAGGAACTTACACAATGTTTTCTTCTCCTTTCTAGATAGAGTGTAAACAGCAGGTGGCAGATATGTTCGTCTTCCTTTCGTCACGGGTCTCAATTCAGTTCTCATCCCCATGTTTACCATGTCATTCCTTATGTTAACGCCATCCTTAGACTTTCCTGGTATATTGAGTAACGTACCTATAACGCTGTCAAATACATTTTTTTCAATATGCATAACATCCAGGAAATGTCTTACGTACAACGACTTCCAATATGGAAGTTCAAAAAAAATGGACTTCTTCTTCCACCCACCCTTGACAAGTGAATATGCAAAAGGCTTGCCAAACTGAGTGCTCACATCTTTCACCTTTTCAAAAATTTGATCACCTGACAAAAAAGGCGGGGCTGTACCATGTTCGGCCTTTCCGTTGAAAGCTTTTCTCCACCCACGGTAGTGATGATTAGAATTTAAGAATCTACGATGACCGAGAAAGACATTCTTCTGACAAAGATCCAATCGTGTCGTATCGGTTTCATCTTCACAAACGGGACACGCCTTTTGACCTTTATTGCTGTACCCGGATAGATTTCCGTATGCTGGAAAATCATTAATTGTTCCAAACAACATCGCCCTCAAGTTGAAACTTTCCTTCCTATACCCATCGTAAACCTCCACACCGTTGTCCCACAAAAACTTTAAATCTTCGATTAACGGTGCCAAGTATACGTCTATGTCATTCCCTGGTTGTTTAGGCCCAGAAATTAGCATTGATAACATCATGTACTTACGCTTCATACATAGCCACGGAGGTAGGTTATAGATCATAAGAATCACAGGCCATGTGCTATGCGAGATACTTTGAATACCATGCGGGTTCATTCCATCAGTAGACAATGACAACCGAAGGTTTCTTGCTTCTTTTCCAAATTCAGGATAATCAGTATCAACTTTCATCCATTGTGGTGAGTCTGCCGGATGTCGCAACTTTCCATCAATAATTCTTTCATCTGCATGCCAAGTCAAGTGTCTTGAATCGGTCTCACTACGATACATGCGTCTAAATCTCGGAATTATAGGAAAATACCATAAGACTTTAGCAGGAGACAACTTTTTCTTATATCGAGGGGCACCACATTTAGGACACTCATTCAACGCTGCATACTCGTTTCGAAACAAAACGCAATCGTTTGGACATGCATGTATCTTATCATAGCTCATGCCAATAGAGGACAACATCTTTTTGGCTTCATACGTTCGATTGGGAAGAACATTATCCTCTGGTAGCATATCTTTCATAAGGGCTAATAACTCTGTGAAACTTTTATCCGACCATCCATTGTCCGCCTTTAAGTTGTACAACTTTAACACCGCAGACAATCTTGTGAATTTTGAACAACCATCATACAACGGTTTCTCTGCATCGCTTACCAACCTCTCAAACATTTTGGGACAATCCGCAAGATCTTCTTCAAGCGCTTCTGCAATCTCTTCGACTCGATCGCAATCGGATGTGTCTGTGAAATCGTCGTTTGAAGCATACTTCCTATTACAACTCGACCCAGCATTCCCGTTACTTTTCTCACCATGCATTGTCCAACATGTATAACTTCTATCAATTCCAAACCGTAGTAAATGGGATCCCAACTGTTTCCCGTCAACCTTATCCCCATAACAGCAACCCAAGCAAGGACACGACATTCGAAGCGGGTCTTCGGAGTGCTTAACCGCAAACTCAACGAATTCCCATACCCCTTTCTCGTACTCTTTCGACAATCGGTTTGATCTCATCCATGTCTTATCCATGGCTTAATTAAGCTAAACAAATGCTTCTTGGTTTCTCTATCAGGTACTAAGGAATTCTGTCAAGATAATAAATAGCTATCATCATAATAGAATACCTAATCAGAATACCTGATTTCTTAAAGAAGACATTACCTTATTTCAAGGTAATATAAGTCCACAAACCAAAAAATTGGTTGAGAGACACTAAATTGATATTAAAATTTAAAAAGAAGAAAATAACAAACTATAACAAACTATAAATTTAAAAAGTGAAATTTCTTTTTATATTAAAATTCAAACATTTTTTATGAAAGCAAATTTGAACTAAAAAATAGAGAAACACATGTTCCTTATATTATAAATAAAAATAGAGAAACACATGTAACCAAAAAAAAAAAAATAGAGAAACACATGTATACATATTTTTTATTAAAATGAACTAAAGTGCATGCAATAAAATTATTCATTTTTAAAGAAAACAAAAAGTGTCAAGTTTTAACATTTTAAAAGGATGAATTCAAGTATTTTTGGAAAATAAGAGGGTGTTATTTCTCTTAAGAAGCAAAAAGTTTAAAATGCAACTCTTAATTTCTATTACTATAGCAACCGTTTGTTATAGCTTTTGTTTTTTTTATAAATTTCTTTGTATCATTAAAAGTGGTTTTTTTAATGATACAACAACCATATTTCCATCTTCTAATTTTACTCCAATTCAACAAACCACAACAACCAACAAACAAAAAGCTACGCCAATATTATGGCATAAGAATGACCCCTAATTATTTCCTAATTTTGATCTATCACCATTCATGGAACAAGTTATACACATGTTTTAACTATCAAAACACCATATTTCCATCTTCTAATTTTACTCCAATTCATCATTGAATCTTAGTTTTATGTCACAACTCAAACCACCTAAACTCTCATAAAACTAATAAGGAAGATTCAAAACTCATAATCATACATGTAAGATTTACTAAATCATAATTCTACCATGATTATCCAAACAACAACACAAAACATGATCATGCAATTTCATCAATTCACCATAACTATGAAACTCCCCAGAATTTCAGAATTTCCTCAATCTTTCCACCAAAACTCAGTGTTGTTCCAAATGTCAGTGTTGTTCTAAATGTCAGTTCTAAAGATTCTAAATGTTCCATATAAAATTCCAAACAAATTCTCATAAGCATATTCAAAAACATATAGCAGTATGAATAAGAACATATAGCAACCCACATACAGCATATTCAAAAACTTAGAAATTACCTAAAGGGATGCAGGGAGAACGGAGAACGGAGGGAGAACGGAGAACGGACGGAGGCGGAAACGGCGAACGGAGGCGGAGACGGAGGCGGAAACGGCGGCGGAGACGGAGGACGGAGGAACTGAAATTGATTTAGGGAAGAATCTGAGATTTAGGGATTCTGGGTGTTTGTTCGCGAGGAGAAGAAGAGAAAGATACTGAGAAGCGCTTCTGAAATTAATTGGGGCAAGTTTAATTTGTTTTATTTTAAAACACCTACGAGGGCGCTTCTGAAAAGCGCTTTAGAAGGGCCACCTATGCCAGCGCTTTCTCTTAAAAAGCGCTTTTGTAACCCCCCCTTTAAGAGCGCTTTCAAAAGCGCTTTCATATCCCCCACTATAAGACCCCTATAAGAGCGCTTTTGGAAAGCGCTGTCATACCCCCCCTTTAAGAGCGCTTTTAGAAAGCGCTTTCATAGCCCCCCCCCCTATAAGAGCGCTTTTGAAAAGCGCTTTCATTACCCCCCCCCCCTTTAAGAGCGCTTTTTTAGCGTGTTTTTTTATTTTGTTTTTAGTGCAACCTATAACAGCGCTTTTTACTAGAAGCGCTTTAGTAGGTGTGCTGCTAAAACTTAAATTTGGCGTAGTGATTCCAATTACCATCTTCTTTTATGTTTTATTGTATTATTATATTTATTTCAGTTCATGTAATTTATTTAATTTATAAAATATTTATTTTTAAAAAACTCACACAATCTGTAATCATAAAATAATTAAGAATATTTCATATTAACATAGAATTTTAATACTATTTAATTCACTCATTAATTATCTATTTATTCTAGATTTATTTTATTAAATACTAAATTTAAATCAAGATAATGATAAATTATATTATAAACTATAATTAATAAATATTTAAATTAATAAAAGGTTTGTAAAAAAATAAATCTGTTTGCATGAGCTTTCTTATACACTAAAATTAATTCTAAATTAAAAATTAATTTCATTTTGAAAGCATGAATTTATGAATTTTCTTGTATATCATTTTCTTTTTAAAGCAAGAATTTCGGAAACTATTTATTAAAAAGTATTAGTCAAAAAATTGTTTAATTAAATCATACACTTGAATCAAAATGTGAACTAAATTTGTTCTTTAAAAAATTATTAACCTCAAAATTATTTACTACCAAAATCATTAAAATAAATATTATGATAGTGAATAATAAAAAGGTGGATTCTTATTTACCCACCTCAAAAAAGTGGGTAAGGTTACCTTTAGTGTAAAATATATTGAAAACATCAAACAACTGTTCTATATAATAAATAATTAAATACATAAAAATTAAATAGTGTCATTTGATTGGTGGAATGTACATTACCCATATTTTTGTGATGGGTAGAGAAGTTGTCCCCTAAAAAAAATTGAATACCAAATAAAATTGATCAAATTAATTGACATTTATTAGCTAGCATAAAACAAAAGATTGAAAAGTTATATAAGCGTAGAATAAAAAGTAATGGTTAAATTTGATATTATGATTAATTATTAACTGTTCAAACAAATTTTCTAGTTATTACTCATATAATTAAATATTATCATCCATTCAAAAACAGTAGCATAAAGAATAATATAAAGATTTGAACTTGAGGATGGGAATACTGCTTATTTTCATGCCTCATGAAAAGTCAAAAACAATTAAAAAAAAGCATGACTAATATGTATATATAAAATGGTGAGAAACTGCATAACCAAGAAGACATTGAGGACATTGAGAATAAAAACCTCAAGTTCTATGGATCTCTGATGGGAAAGGCAGATATACAACTTAAAGGAGTCAATGTTATGGCCATGAGGGAAGGTCCTCAACTCAGTAATGAGTAGAGAGAGGCTATGGTGAGCCCTGTTACAGAAAAGGAAATAAAGGAAGTTTTATTCAATATTGGGAACTTGAAAGCTCTAGGTGAAGATGGATATGGTGCCCTCTTTTTCAAAGCCTCTGGGGTATAACTAAAAAGGATATTATTGATGCAGTGCAAGATTTCTTCAGGACTGATAAGATGTATAAACTAATCAATAACATAATTGTCACTCTCATACCAAAGAATGTTGAAGCCAAAAGTATCAAGGACTACATGCCTATTCCATGTTGCTCCACTCTCTACAAGGAGATTTCTAAAATCCTTACTTCTAGTCTGGGTAGTGTGATTGAGAGTATTGTTCGAAAGAACCATGCAACTTTTATTCTCGGTAACCACATACAAAACCACATCTTGTTAGCATTTAAGCTCATTAAAGGGTATACAAGAAAATGGAATACTCCTAGGTGTATGATGCAGATTGATCTGCAAAAAGTTTATGACACCATACACTAGAGGGATCTTGAGAAAATTCTGTAGAAAACTGGTGTGCCAAATAAGTTTATAAGATGGATAATGATATATGTAAATACTGTGAGCTATAAATTCAATATAAATGGAGTGTACACTAGAAGCATGCCTGCAAAGAGAGGACTGAGGCAGGAAGATCCCATATCTCCCTTACTTTTTGTGATTGTAATGGACTACCTCACCAGTTTACTTGATCAATCGAAGAAGAACCATAACTTAAATTATCACTCAAAGTGTGAGAAGATGCATATCACAAGCCTGTCTTTTGCTGATGACCTCCTGCTTTTTACTCGAGGAGATAGAACATCAATAGAGCTCATGATTGAGTAGTTTAACCACTTCTCTGTATCTACTTGACTAAAGGTAACCCCCAAGAAGTGTAAAATTTATTTTGGAGTTATTAATGATAAAACAAAAGAGGACATACAAGAGATAATTTGCTTCAAATAAGGGGGTTTCTCTTTAGATACTTGCGAGTGCCACTAACTAGCAAAAAGCTCTTTATCCATCACTATGTAGGGTTAACTGACAAGATTGTGGGGAAAATTACTCACTGGAGCTCAAGGTTATTGGGCTATGCAGGTAGAGTTCAGCTCATCCAAAGTGTGATCATGGTTTAAAATTGCGGTTGCGGTTGCGGTCGCGAATGCGGATGTGGTTGCGGTTGTGGTTGTTGCGATTGCGGCCATTGCGGTTGTTGCGATGCTCATTGCGGCCGTTGCAGCGTGAATTTAAATAAGGAAATATTTGAAATACACCATTAGAAAACACTTAATGTTAATATTTTACATTACAAATCACATGTAAATTAAGTTTATGGGTTCTCAAATGTTAAGTTATGATGATAATATGTGAAAAAACATGAGTGAAGGTGTTTGATGCGAATTTTATTGTTGTTGGACGTGTGATTACAAATCACACCGCAATTGCGGCCCGATGCGGATGTGGAGGCTACCGCATCGGCAATATTACGGGCGCAATTGCGGTTGCAGACTGCAATTTAAAATCATGAGTGTGATATTTGCAACCATGAACTCTTGGATGCAATGTCTAAATTTACCAAAAGCTATGTGTCATACCCCAAAATTTGCCCGATCAATTCTCGTCTAATAATTTATCAAGGGTATTAAAATTAAGAGTTACCGGGTTTAACATATCTATTGTTAAACCCACGCTCTTATAAAACTATTTTTATTGGGGTGTAATTAGCAGGTATTTTGGGCCCAAAACCAGTCAGTCCATTTATCTTATCATAAGGGTTTTTATTAAATATTATTACTGACTCTTATTAGAATTTTAGCATTATTAATTTTAATATTATTAGTATTAGGATTATTATTATTTAACTAATTCTTATTATTATTTTATTATTATTAAAAATGACAAAATATATTGGGTTATTTCCCTTTTGGGATTTTTAACCTAATTTCTAACACTATAAATAAGACCTTTGACAATCCTATCAGGAGAGCTCCTCTTTCAATTTCACGTACTTTTTCACAAATTCACCCACACCCAAAACTATGCTTTTTCACACAAACTACGTTTTTCAACGCCTTTTTCTCTTCTCCCTTTGAGGGTTTGTCTTAGGGTTTGTCTTGAACATCCCTAATCCGCCATTGTAGATCAACTGACAACAGCCGACAAACCCTTTCCCCCTTCAAACGCAATTTTCAAACCACTCAAACGCAATTTCAAATTATTCAAACTCAATCACAAACTCAAACAACATTTTTGGCCGATGATTAATCTATGAGGCCTCCCTTTCTTAAAACCTTTTTTTAAAACTTTTGGCCACTGATTTATTATGAGGCCCCCCTTTTAAAAATCTTTGTTTTGGCCAATGATGAACATCTGAGGCTTCTGTTGAATTTTAATGTTTTATTATCTTTTAAAGGTTTTTGGCCAATGATGCATTGAGGCCGTATTTTTATATACTATACACGTATTTTGGTTTAGCCATTGTCATTGTCCTCTCGATCTGACAATGACCTTATCAAAACCTTTGAGGTTTTGTCCTCTTTACCATACATGGTCTTTGGCCTATAGTCATTGTTGTCTCGATCTGACAATGGCTCTATCAAAACCTTTAAGAGTTTTGCCCTTTGGCCAAAGGTCTATTTTTTTTTAAATCTATTAGTCAACAATTATAAAAACCTTTTTTTTTTTGTAAAAACCTAAAGCCTAAATGGGTCTCCTTGAGTACAAGGGAGGCAAAGGGTGCCTAACACCTTCCCTTTGCCTAACTAACCTACTTACCCAAAATCTCTTGTTTTTAAGGGTTTCTCACTTGCCTAAATAAAGTGGGTGGCGACTCTCGTTTGAACGTAAATTTTTAAGCAGGTTGCTACACTATGATCAGCGAAACTAATGCCATATGCAGGAGCTCTACCTGGACTAGAAATAAGGAAATCAGTAGGATATCACCCATAACCTGGAAACAGGTTTGTATCCCTAAACACCATGGTGGTTTAAACTTGATTGCTCTGGAAGTTTGGAATCAAACTCATATTGCAAAAATGTTGTGGAACATTAATAGTAGAAAATAATACCTTTGGGTCAAGTGGGTTCATACCTACTACTTGAAGAATGAAAACTTGTTAACATGTTCTATAAAGAATAACTGCTCTTGGGTTCTAAAGAACATTCTACAAACGAGAAATAAGATGTAGAACAACATGGTCTGGACTCAATAGGAGCAGGATAATAAATTCAACATGAGGAAGATGTACAAAGCCTTAAAAGATGATGGTAATGAAGTAGGCTGGAAGGGACTATTTGTGTGCAACTTGACTAGGCCAAGAGCACAATTTGTGTTGTGGTTGGTCTTTCGTAATAGGATAACTGTTGAGAAGTCTTGCTACTTTTGCCAACATGATGAAACTGTCCAACATTTGATTTTTGGATGGACTACTCTAAAGAATATCTAGCAGAAAGTTCCAGACTGGATAAAGGTAAGGCATGAGCCAGGAGAATGGACTGATGAATTAATGATCATCAAACTAGTTGCAACTGAAGCCATCTGCACGGTTTAAAAATATAGAAATGAGAGGTGTTTCCCCATGATGTAAATGATAGCAATATATAATATAACATAATTGATAGTATAGTCTATAGAGGTTGGTATAGTTTAATGCTATGTTTGGGAGTTTGGAGGGGAGGGGAGGGGAGGGCTTTGCAAAATAGGAAGAATTTGGTGAAAATAATAAAAGGATTTTGGGTAGGAGGGTTTTGGAGGGTTTGATTTTATTCATAAAACCAAAAACCCCATAAAATGGGGGGACTCAAAATTGTATTGAAGGAGGGTTTTGGAGGGCTTACATAAATTTTCCAAATATCTTTTAGGTTGTTACACTATTTTGAAAATTAAAAATTTTTTAATGATAATGACTCTTTTATCATTCTAAACAAAATCATTTTTTCAAAAAATGTCAAATATTTTTCCATATTTTTTAAAAAATTCGCTTTCAGAAGCCTTCCCCTCCAAACTCCCACATATGACGCACATAGCAAAAATAATGATGGTGTAATATCATCAACTTCCTTTGTTTTTTTCTCTTTCTTGTCTTTTTGACTCTTGGAGGCTGGATCCAGTTTTTTTTTTTTTAGTAAACAAGATATTATATATAAGGGAGAACTAAGGATTTTGCGACCTGTTTATATAGAGAAAAGGCTAAAGCCCGACAAAAGAAATTACCCACCAATTACATCTTGTATCCGATTTGATCACCTTGTATTGTTATTCTTTTTTGAATTAAATCAATTTTCTTTAATTAAAAAAAAAAAAAGCTTAACATTTTTTGTATACTGTAGTTTCAAAAGTTATCAAATGTAACACTTCTATATTTATTTTCAATGCACATATGTTACAACAATCCTCCGATTAAACTAAAAAAATTGCTCATAAATCTTGTTTTTTTAGGCAGTTCATCGACAATGGTGTCTTTAGAAGAAAACCTTTCCATAATGAATATTACGTATATTTGGTAAAAAAAAGTTAAATATATTGAGTCCCTTATAAATATCTTAAAATATGTATGCATGTAATTTTACTCTCTCTTATTTTTTTTAAAATTGAAAATAGTTTAATTATCTTTTAATTTTTAAATTTTTGAATAATTCTTTTTATATATGTTTAAAATATTGTAAAATATTTAATTACTAAAATTTTTTTTGAAATGAGAAGAATTAAATATGAATTTTTTAATTTTAAAAAATAATAAAAGAAATGAAATTTTTGACTTAGAACTAAAATTTTAAATTTTTTTTGAGAAATTTTTTAAAATAATTTAAATATTTTTACAAAATAATCATTAAAAAATATACATTAATATAATAGTACAAACTAAAACTACGTGCATTAAAACAAAGAAAACTTCGACCTGACAGAGGTAGTACATGAATTCTCTATACAATTTCTTTTATAGGTGTATTCTCAAAAACTATGTATATTAAATATCCCGTTGGTTAATCCACTATAATTTCTTTTAGGGTTAAATAAGTTTTTAGTCCCTGTAAATATGGCACTTTTCAGTTTTAGTCCCTACAAAAATTTTCTTCGAACTTTGGTCCCTGTCCCCATTGTTAGTCCCTCCCGTTAGATTCCACTAACGGAGGGTGACGTGTAACGCATACGTGGATTTTATTTTATTCTGATTCGCCAGCGTGGATATGATAAGGGTAACAATATACCTTTCATACATATTATACTCACCCACAGATTCATCCATTTGGTTTTCACTCACGCTCTCCTCTTTTCAACTGCAAACCCTAGAATCAGCATCATCTCCCAACATCGTGGTCCCAACATCCCAGACAAGAAACATCTTTGTGGTCCTAAAACGAAGCACCTTGTGGTCCCAAAATGAAGCCTAGTGGTCTCTGTTTCGTACCTTCGACTGTGCGTGGACCAGGTATGTGGGCGGTTCCTCTTTTCTCGTTTTCTTGCTATTTTCTAATGATAGTGGTTGTTAAACAAACATTAACTACTATAGGACAAAGTTTTTGATTATTATATCGTATCTTTTGAGTACAACATTTGGATTTTGTTGTCGTTTTGTGTTTCCCTAATTAGAAATTGTATTAAGTCTGTGTCTGGTAAATGTACAGGAAATATATAAGTTTAAAGTAATTTTCTACACAAGGAGCAAATTTGTAAAAGACCCTGAACTGAAATATGATGTTGGGGAAGTGTATACTTTTAGTGGTCAAGATGTTGACTATTGGTCTTTCTTTGAGGCATGTGATTTAGTGAAGAGTATTGACCCTGAGTTTGACTTTAAGATGGTTAAGATGTGGTGGAAACATGAAGAAGGATCGTTTGAAGTTGATTTAAAACCATTCAGAGATGATGGAGATTCTGTTGAGTTGGCTGCTTATGCTGTTGGTCATGAAACTGAAGTTGAGATATATTGTGAGCCAAAAACAGATGAAGGAGAACTGACTTTTATGGACTTTGTTAGGAAAAAAGGGAAGGGTAAGTCTTGTGCATCAGAGAAAGAACTATTAGGTGAATGCAGTGGAGATTCAAGTGATGAGTCTATCAAGGATGTACACTTTGATGACAGTGATGAAGAAAGGATGAATGGGTTTGAAGATGACTTTGAGGAAGTAGTTGGTGTAGGTGTTACTAGTGAAATTAGGAGTCCACCTGTTACAAACAATGTTGTCCCTAATGAACCAGACAATAATATCTTTATTACAGATGAGATGGGCAAGGCACATGTAATTGAGGAAGAATACATGAAAGATGAATTGGATAGTGGAGCTGATGATGAAAGTGGTGATGATAGACCATGTGTTATAAGGTTCAATGTAGAGGAATCTTTCAGTAAAGATTTTGTTTTTAAAGTTGGAATGAAGTTTCGTTCACTTAGGCAGTTTAAAGATGTTATACTAGAGCACAATGTTCTTAATGGGAGGGAAGTTAAGTTTGAAAAGAATGATGCCAATAGATGTAGGGTTGTATGTAAGGATAAGGAGAAGTGTGACTACAATGTGCTATGTAGTAGAGTCCTAACATCCACTACTTTTAGGATTAAAACCTTGTATTCTAAGCACAAGTGTGGAAGACAACTCTTTAATAAAAGTGCTAAAGTTGATTGGGTGGCTAAGGTAATTGTGGATGGGTTGAAGAACAACACAAAGATGAAGTTGAATGATGTGGTAGAAGATGTTAGGCTTAGATATGCAACATAAATCCCATGTTGTAGGGCATTCAAGGCAAGGCAGATTGCTAGACAGATTATGGAAGGTGACTCTAGCAAGCAATTCAACCTCCTTTGGTCTTATGGTGCTGAGTTAAGAAGGGCATCCCCAAGGAATACATTCAAACTCAACACAACATGTTCTGGTGAAGGGTTAAATCCAAGATTTGAGAGGTGTTATATGTGTTTTGATGGGACTAAGATGACATTAAAAAAAGCATGCAGACCTTTCATCGAATTGGACGGATGTCACTTGAAGCACAAGTATGGTGGAATTCTGCTTATTGCTGTAGGAAGAAATCCAAATGATCAGTACTTGCCAATTGCATTTGGAGTTGTAGAAAATGAATCAAAAGACACTTGGAGGTGGTTCATGAAGTTGTTATTGGAAGATATTGGTGATGGAAGATGGTGTTTTATTTCTGACCAGCAAAAGGTACATTATTTATGGTGTTTACTTGTATTTGTTTTATAGTATTTTGTTGGTGTTTACTTGTAGTGTTTTGTATTTGTTTTAGGGTCTGGTAAATGTGTTTGATGAGGAGTATCCATCTTTTGAGCATAGATTCTGATTAAGGTATCTATATGCTAACTTCAAAAAGAAGTTTGGTGGAGGGACATTGTTTAGGGATCTAATGATGGCTGCTGCTAAGGCAACTTATTATGAGGCCCATGAGGCAAAGATGCTCATGATTAAGGAAGCAAGTGTGGATGCTTATGAGTGGTTGCAGGCCATCCCCAAAAACAAGTGGTGTAAGCATGCTTTTCCTTTCTGCTCAAAATGTGATGTGTTAATGAATAATCTTAGTGAATCCTTTAATGCTACAATACTTTTGCAAAGAGACAAACCCATTGTTACAATGTTTGAGTGGATTAGAAACTATTTGATGGATAGGTTTGCAACACTTAGGGAAAAGGTGAATGCTTATAAGGGTTATATAATGACCAAACCATTAATGAGACTAGATAGAGAAATAGAGAAAAATGCTAGTTGGACAGCAACATATGCTGGTAGGTTAAATTTTCAGGTAACACATGTGCTTTTCACTGATAGCTTTGTAGTGGACCTAGAAAAACACACTTGTTCATGCAACTATTGGGAACTGATTGGGATACCATGTAGGCATATTGTAGCAGCCATTCATAGGAAAGTTGATGACCCAATTAAGTATGTACACAAATGTTATCTTAGGACCACCTATGAACATTGTTACAGTGAGGTCATAACACCTCTGAATGGGCAAAACAAGTGGCCTAAGACAACACATCCTATTATCATGCCACCATTGTCAAATGTGGCCCAAGGAGGCCCAAAAAACTACGCAGGAGAGAACCTGATGAGGCAAGTCAAACAAAGTGGCAAAGAACAAATACAAACCACAGATGCAAGATTTGTTTTGTACTAGGTCACAACAAGAGGACCTGCAAGAAAAACAAGCAGATAGTTGTTGTATCTGCTGCAAAAACATCACAACAAGCTCCAACACAAGATGCTCCTACAACATAAATTCATACACAGGCCAGTCAAACTAGCAAAAAGAGGGTATTGTTGTAACTAACATATTTATTTCATATTCCCGCACTTTTATTCAATTGAGACTGACCTAAGTCTAATATTTTAATCAGGGGAGGCCTACAGGGTCTATCAACAAGAAAAAGAAAGATAAAATGGAAACCAAGACAAAAAAATCTAGGGCAACTAAAACTGCAGTTCCAGAATGTGATGTAACTGAAAATGTTGTTCCAACTGAAACTGTTGTTCCTGATCAAGATGTTGTTCAAGATGCTGTTCCTGAAAAAGATGTTGTTCCTGAAAAAACTGCTGTTCAAGATGATGTTCCTATTCAAGATGCTCCCATTCCAACTAAAAATGCTGATCATGACACACATGCACCCAATGCTGAAGATGCTCACAATACTGAAACTGAAAGAAATACTGACATCAATGATTCACAGTCTTCTCTTCAAAAGTATTGTGGTATAGATGCTGACACATTGGCTAAGCTGCTTGATGATGATGAAATTCTAGATGTTCAACCATTGAATGTTGACACAACACCTGTGAAAAGAACTTTCAGGACTTTTGTTGGTAAAGCTCCAAAGGTGGTCAAGAAACCTTCCAAAGACAATGGTTCATCTTCATCCAGGCCAACATGTTCAGAACCTGTGAGTTTTAATTTGTCATTACAATCTTTTTTCAAATGTCTGTTTCATATAGCTTAACTGTAATTGTTAATTATCCCTAAGTCAACAAACCAAAACAGAAGCCTAAGCACAAGAAGAGTGTTGATATGGGTGTTCAAAAATGGCAGAGTGACAAACTTAGGACCCTTAAGACAAAGAATATTGGTGGCCCTTGAAAGAAGCCTGATGACCCTTTGGTCATTAATGAAGATGAAGCAACCTCAGACCAGTCTAATGGTGGGAAGCAATCAAAAAATTGGGAGGCCATTTGCAAAAGGATGACTCAGTAGGATGACTCATTGATGTTATGTTGTTTGAAAATTGGGAGACATATTTATGCTGTTTAGTTTGAATGACTCAGTAGGAAGTGTTATGTTTGTAATGTTAGTGAGGCTAGTCCTCTAACTATTTAAGTGTATTGCAATCTATTTTGTGGTTTATGAACATATGTAACAAACCTAATGGTATGTCAATGGTATTTTGGAGTCTTATCATACTGTGTGCAAATTTTGGAGTCAAATTATATGTCATTAGTAAGTCACTTTTATGACCAATTTATGACCAAATTTTGGAGTCAAAGTATATGTTAGTTAAATGACAAATTACAGGTCACTTTCAAGATCAAATTATATGTCACTTGAATGACAAAATAGAGACAATTATAGGTCAATTGAATGAGACAAAAACATATTCAACTCAGATTATAGGTCAATTGAATGAGACAAATTATAGAAAACTTATCCAACTCAGATTTATATCAACAACATTAATACATATTGGCCATAAAAACATCACAGAACAACAACAGATTATAGAACTGATTCAACAATTATCCAACTCAGATTATAGAACACTGATACAACAATTGTCAAACTCAGATTTCATAACAATAACATTACATCCAAAGTGAACATTCCAAACACTGATTCAACAATTACATTTCCATACAAAATACATATTGACCATTACAGAAACAACAATACACCAAGACTTCATCTTTCCATACATAGCATCTGACTTTATCTTCAACTTCAATTTCTTGTTCTTCTTCTGTGAAATTTCATACAACTCTCTCATAGTTTCAAGAGAAATTGAGACCTCCTTGATCTTGCTCTCAATATTTTTCCTTTCATCATCTGACCTTTATTGAACATCGGTTCGTTGAGCAATATCATCATCCCATATAAATAAGTTACAAGTTTCATCACCTTGCCAAAATGGACATCTCCAAAACAGGCGCCCTTTGTTAGGTTCATTCTTACATTAATATGAAGTCATCCGAGCATCACACGTACACCTTCTACCTGGACGGGTACTCACACTTGTGGATTGATACGATGTTGGCTTTGTTCTCCTTGATGAAGATGACATCGTAAGATTGCGAGAGACGAATTCAATTGAAGAGGAACAAGGAAATGGGAAGAAGGAAGGTGACTTCAATTGAAGAGGAACAAGGAAAGGCGAAGAAAGACTTGAATCTGAGACTGTGAAGATGACGACGAAAGATGAAGAAGAAAGGCGCAACCTGTAATAAGAGGTGGAATGAAATTAGGGTTAAAAAATTTTCACGATCCCTTTTGTCTTTACACAATTATCCTACGTGTCTCTTCAATAAACACAGCTGTAAAAAAAATTCACACATTTGGCATGACACGTCACTCTCCGTTAGTGGAATCTAACGGGAGGGACTAATAATGGGGACGGAAAATATTACAGAGACCAAAATTCGAAGAAAAATTTTGTAGGGACTAAAATTAAAAATTGGGATATTTATAGGGACCTCATACATATTTAGCCATTTCTTTTAGGGTTAATAGTAGTTTACCCCCCTGTAATATGAGCGTGTTTTGGTTTACCCCCCTACCGTTGCCAAAGGCAGGTTTTGGCAACGGTTTTTTTGAAAAAACCGTTGCCAAAGGGTAGGAAGGGGGCAAAAACAAAATTCGCTAACATTACAAGGGGGTGAATTACTATTAACCCTTTCTTTTATAGGTGAATGCTCTATATATTTTGCCGGGAAAGTCAAGGCAATGGCCCCCACATCCATATTCATGTAGCTAGGCAAGTCTATCAAGAGTGTTACTGACTTTGAACCAATTTAACTTTGAATGTGTTTCGACTTTAGAGGTTTAAACTTAATTATAAAATAGAGAAAGAAAGAATTGATGGTTGGCTGGAATGAGACAGCAGTGGTAGATAATCAACGTGGAAAACTCTCCATTGAATTTTGTTAAATCGTAATTTCTTTGTCTTTGTTGTATACCATTTAGCTAAAATGACTTATTCCCTCCATAACGATATTAACAAAATTTATCACTTAAACCGTTAATAAATTAATTATTTATTAGTATTTGTTTTGGTAATCTCATTTAGTTTAATTTTGTTATTTAAATTGTCTCTCATTTTATTTAATTGCATAAAAGAATATCCATAATTCTTAAGGGAACTTTTAGTATGCTGTCTAAAATATAAGAAAGCAGTCAATTTTATTTATAGTCATTTTTGGTTTTATTTTGAATAAAATTGATTTTGAGTGAATTAATTTTGAAAAATAAATTTAAGTTAAAGGTGTGTTAAAAATTAAATTATTTGTATATAAATAAATTTTTGTAAAAGTAAATTCAATATGAAAATAGTGTAAAAACTAATATTTAAACTCTAAAAGTTATGAATATTGAGCCTGTTTGTTTTAGCTTTAAAAAAATAGATTTTTTTTTTTGTATTTTTCAAAAATAGATTTTACAAAATGATTTTTTAAAATTTAATTTTTTTTAATTGAAACATTACTTTTGACATCTTCTAATATAAATAAATATTATTGAAGACTATAACATAGTTAAAATTGAAATGTTTAAAAAAAAAATAGTATTTCAAAAATGATTTTTATGAAAAAAAAAATTGAAATTTTGAAATTTTGATATTCAAAAAAAATTATAAAAAAAAAAAAGATGAAATACCTAAAATAATATTTTAAGAATAACTATTCAAACTAAATTTTAATTTGAAACTAAGGAAAAAAGAATATGATATTAAGATTATTCAAATATGATACTAAGACAACTCTAACTTTTAGAAGGACAAAATTTGTCTAAGGATTATTTTTAATAAAAGTGAAATATGGAAAGACAAAAAGTATAGGATCAAAATTAAAGTCTAGAAATACATTAAACTTTGGTGCAATGTTAACAATAAATTTAACACTCTTTACATAATTTCTAAAATTATCAAATACGATACTTCTAATTATTTTCCATTCACCAGCTGACATTTTCAATGTTTCAACCATCCTTCATTTAAATTTAAAAAAAATAGCTCCGAAGTTGTTTTCTTTATATTGTGCATCAACAATGGTGTCTTTTGAATGGAACCTTTTCACAATGAATATGACGCATATTTCATATTTGATAAAATAACTTGTAGTATTGAATTCCATGTCATAAAATAACATGTAGTCTTGAATTCCATGAAAATACTTGAAACATTTTTTATAGGTTTATATTCAAAAACATTGTGCATCAAAGATCGTGCTGGTCGATCTAATATAGTCAAAAGAATGCCCCCACTTCCACGTTCATGTAGCTAGGCAGGTCTAGGACGAGTATTCTTCTTTATAAAAGAACCTAACGTTGAACCAAAGTAACTTTGAATGTGTCAATTTGAAGAAGATCCAGTTGTTAGAGTTAATTATAAAAAGAGAAAGAAAGACTGGATGGTTGGCTCGAATGTGACACAGTGGTAGATAATCAACGTGGAAAACTCTCCATTGAATTTTTTAATGGTAATTTCTTTGTATATTCAGTAGCCATATATCCGCATATCACAATAAAATGATATAATTAATAACAAATATTCAACATGTTTTAGTTGAATTACAATTCTGATTTCATGTTAATAAAATAGGTCTTTCTATAATAACCAATGATTCATAGTAGTGCCTTAAAAATAACTAAAATATCAGAGAAATTATTTTAAGAGTTAACATCAATTAATTATTTGCAGTATAATATTAAGTAATAACGAAAAATTATATTTAACAAGATATTATTTTTTTTTGATAAGTAATAAATATTTATATAACTTTGTGTATAACGGTACTCAATCCATATAATTTTTTTTTAATAAGCATTGGAATTAAAGGGAGCAAAAGGGATGCTCCACCCTAATACAAAGAGAATTACAAGGCAAAACACGAAAGAGGTTGGATATTCCAACTATAAAAATTACACAAAGGCACCTTCTTGTAAAAAGAACAAAGCCAATTCCACGACGCGAAAACAATCTCCGACATACACTATGAAATTAAAGGAATCATTTTTTAAAATGATAGCATTACGCTTAATCTATAAGGTCCAAATCGTAGCTAGCCAAACAACCGCCAAAATAGCTAGCTTAATTAAGCATTTGATCTTTGAACAATTATAGAAGAACTCTATGAAATCCTCTAGAGACAAATAAACCCCAACTCCTAGCCACATATAAACCCTTCGCCAAATTCTAAGCGTCACTTTGCAAGCCGAGAAAAGATGCAAAAGAGATTCTTCCTCCGATAAACAAAGAACACAAATAGAACCATCTCCCTCATTCAAAATACCCCGACCCACCAAATGGTCTCTAGTGGCAATTCTATTGTGAATAAATCTCCAACAAAAAAACAAAATTTTGGAAGGCACCTTGATTTTCCAAAGATGAGTAAGAGCCCTTACCTTTTCAATATTCAACGGCGGACCCGAGAGCTTAGCTTTGAAGTGATCGTAACAAGACTTCACCGAAAAAATACCTTCCAAGTTCAGTCTCCATTTGAAGGTGTCATCTTCATCACTCTTCAAAAACTGTTGCTGGAGGATTTCCCGCAACTCATGAAAAATCGGCTGCAATACCCGCCTGGAAGAAGCAGCCACTGATAGAGCTTCAGCCTCAACATCCGGCTCACTCACCAACACTGTCCCGGAGAGAGCACTGCCAGCAACTTCCCCTAAATCACCATTTTCGTTCACCGCCAGCCACAAAAATGTTTGGCAGATTCCACTTCAAGCAATCGTTGGCAAAGAAACCTGCTGAACAAACTGGTTGCAAATGGTTTGTTTCCATTAGAAACAGATTAGGAAAACGTTCCATAAGAGACTGCTGCCCCGTCCAAGCCGCATACCACAGAGGAGTTGCAGCCCCATTGCCCACCCTAACATGAATAGCACTCACAAAATGATCAAAGATGATATTTTCATAATTATCCGAAATGATTAAGTCTCTCCACCAAATAGAATCTTTTCTATCCACCACCGATTCATCTCCTACCAAAACTTTAAGCTTAATGTTACCATATCTCGCTTCTAAAAGATCTCGCCAAACCACTTCTTTATCCGAGAGACTATGCCATTTCCATTTACTTAACAAAGCCACATTCATGATCTCCATATTTTTGACACCCAAACCACCTTCTTCCCAGGATTTACACACCGTATCCTAACACACCCAATTAATCGAACGTTTAAGCTCTCCACCTCCCCCAAAGGAACTTGCGTTGAATCGAACAAACCTCATTCAAAACCTTCTTTGGGGCCTTATAAAAAGAAAGCGAGTAGATCGGTAACGCATTAATAACCGAAATAATTAAAACAACTCTCCCCTCCATGCTAAGATGAGATCCTTTCCAAACCAATAAACTCTTTTTGAACATCAAGATAAGATCTCTCCATATTGATAGCTTTCTAGGGTTGTCACCAACCCTAACACCAAGAAATTTGAAAGGTAAAGTCCCAACTTTACAAGAAAGAAAACTAGCCGCGGCTTCCATGAACCAATCTCCGGCATTTAACCTATATAAGTTACTCTTATGGAAATTAATCCTCAAGCCCGACATCAACTCAAAGCCTCTAAAGATAGACTTCAAACTCCACAAATTATCCAAATCACACTCGGCTATAATTAAAGTGTCATCCGCAAATTGAAGAAAATCCACCTCCTTTTCACCTTTGATCTTAAAACCGCGGAACTCTCCCATCACTTTTGACTTATTCAACAAGGCCGTAAGCACTTCCATAACTAAAACAAACACGAAAGGAGACAAAGGGTCTCCTTGGCGAAGGCCTTTCTCCACCACAAAGTCTTTAGTAGCACTCCCATTAACAAGAACCGACATTGTATTGGTGAAAATACTACTATCCATCCACCTCAACCATCTCTTTCCAAACCCCATTCTTTTAAAGACATATCTAACAAAGTTCCAACTTACTCTATCATAAGCCTTCTCAAAGTCTTTTTTCAAAACCATACAACTTCTCCGCTCCCTTTTAGCTAAATCTAACACCTCGTTAGCTATAAGGATGCCATCCGATATGTTTCTACCCGGAATAAAAGCCGTTTGATTGCTCGACACCAACTTGCCCACCACACACCTTAACCTATCCGCCAACAACTTTGCCAAAATCTTATACAAACTACCAACCAAACAAATAGGCCTGAATTCATTCAAGGATTGAGGGTTCTTGACTTTTGGAACAAGAGTAATAAAAGAGGAAGTACAAGCTTTAGTAAGTTTCGCATTTTCATGGAAGTACTTAAAACACTTGAACACGTCTTCCTTCACCACCTCCCAATTTAACTTAAAGAAATCCAAAGAAAACCCATCCGGCCCAGGACTTTTATTACCATCACAAGACCAAACCGCCGCTTTGATTTCTTCTTCGGAAAACTCTCTCAAACCAAGCCTCCTCACTCTCTTCCAACATATTAAAAGAAAGACCTTCCGGAACCAGTCTATCAAAGTCGTCTTCTTTAAAGAATTTATGAAAATAACCACAAATCTCCTCTTTAATATTAACAACTCCTTCAACTCTTCCTTCGTCTCCTTCTAAAGAAGTAATCGAATTACGTCTTTGTCTCTCCTTTAAAGAATTATGAAAAAATCTAGTGTTCCTATCCCCTTCTTTCAACCAAATATTGCGAGACTTAAGTCTAAGCATGCTCTCTTTGATATTCATACCATTCCAAAGATCAATGAACGCATTCCTTCTATCTTGAACCACAACATCATTATTTCCACCTATGTTATCCTCAATCTTGTAACGCCCGAAAATTTAATTATTCGCTTAATCTAGACGTTCGGAGTGTTTAATGAAGTTTTCGTATTTTGAGACGATTTAGTCGGTATTAGTTCGGGATAGCGGATCGATATTTAATCAAGAGTTTTGATATTTTCAGTATTAGAACTATTATTGAAATAATATTTGAAGTTTAGGGAATTTTCTAAGTAATTAAGGTTAGACCAGAAATATGAGACACTGAGTATTCAGTCGGTATTTTAAAATAATCGGATTTTTCTTAGTAAGCAAGAATTTCATTAAGAAAAGAGAACTAAGGGTTCTCCAACCCGCTTACAAAAGAATCGGACAAAACCGGACAAAACGGAAATATTACAAACCAATTACAATCACGAGAGATAATACAAAGGGTCCATACTAAACTCGTAGAAAGTATAATTGGGGTGTGTAATTTTCCCAAAAAACGACCACTTCCAAACCAAAAGCTTGATGTTCCAAACCGTATTGTTAACATTCCAAGCCTCCTTCCGAAAACAATGTCCGTTTCTAACCAACCAAAGAATCCAAGTAGTCGCAAGCCAAACAACTCCCAACTTTCTATCCTTCACCTATTTACTACGAAAATATAGGCGCCACTCCATAAAATTTGACCGGCACTCCTCTTCAAAAATAACCCCTTTACCCACCCAAAAAGCTATCTCCCTCCAAATATTTTTCACCACCAAACAACTAAAAAAGTAATGGTTCCTACATTCCAATCAATATCCACAAAATATGCACTTCAAAGCATCCAAGGGAAAAGACATACCTCGAGCCGTCAAACTATCTTTCGTCGGAAGTCTATTGTGAAAAAGTCTCCAACCGAAAGCTTTTATCTTGAAAGGCACTTCCGTCTCCCACAAAATACCTAACACCTCCGCATGATTAATTGGAGGGCCATACGGAATACTAAGTTTCTCATAAAAAGCATAATAAGAACCTACCGAAAAACACAAATCCGAATTACCGGTCTGTGGACCTCCGTTTTTTAATTCGGGCCATACCTCTGTTCTGGAGAGATACGTGAACTGACTCTTTTTTATCGCTTAATGCTTTTGCATTTTTGAAAATTCACAGAGTCGCCACCGACCTTTTATTTTATCCAATTAAGGAAAGGTTTATAAAAGAAACAGAAAAAAGACCTTTAAGAAATTCTGGGTAAGGGGGTAGGTTATACAAAGGGAAGGTGTTAGCACCCTTTGTATCCATGGTTATCCATGGGCTCTTAAGTTTGCTTAGCTCACTTGTTTTTCGATCACTTTTCAATTGCTTTAAAATGCTCATATGTGGTTTCAAATACTTTTGTAAATTGAATTTTGTAATGATCCGTGTGTGGATGTATACAAAATGCTTGTTTATCTTTCGAAAGATGTTTTGAAAAGAACGTTAACTTTGTAATAATCCGTGTTTGGATGTATACAAAGTATTGTCTTTTTTGAAAGTTTTGTTTTGAAAAACAACAGTGTATGAGAATTTTGTTTGTTTTGATTTGAGCAAGCAAACTAGGAGGTCTACCTTGAGTTGTAAGGTCTTTATCCTATTTCCTTTAAAAATCTATCCTTTCACCGGATATAAACAAAAGGTTCGATTTTGTACTCGAAACAGTAGAATTTTGACTTTGATTTTGAAAAGAATGAGAAGGGATTACCTTAAGAGGTGCAAGTGTGATTGTGTTTGTATTCAGATATTTTATCTTTGAAGTTAGTGATCTAACGGTTCAATTTTATCTTTGACATACACGCAGTTTATATTTGCTGGAAATTAAAATGCGGAAATGTAAAGTGCGGAAAGTAAATCTACGCTATTACATCGATTGTGCAGGAAACGTAAACTAGCCTATTTACATGAATTTGACATCCTATACATTTATCTAGGAATTTAAATTGCAAGAAAAATAAAAGGCATGTTTTTGGATTTTTTATGATTTATTTTAATTATAATTAATGCATGATTAATTAAATTAAAATGAAGAAAAAAGATAAATTTAAACCTAGAAATTAAGTTTAAAACATGTACAAAATATTTATCAATTAATTTTTAAACAAAACTAATTTTTTTGGAATTTTTGAAATTGATTTGAAATTGATTTAAGCTAATTAAAACATAATTATACAAGTAATTATACAAATAATTAAAACTTAAAGAGAAAATTATTCAAAATATGTACAAAATTAGTTTATAATATATAAACAATATTTAACACAAAGAACAATTTTTTTAGGATTTTTTGATTGGTTAGAATAATTAAAAAGCAAATATATAAATATATACTAATTAATTATGCAAAATATTGAAATTTTGAAGAAAAATAAAATATTTTTATTTCAGAAAATAATATATTATTTTAGAAGTCTAAAAATATTTTTTGTGTATTTTTTGGATTTTTAAAAACTATTTTAATTAATTTAACAAAGAAATTAAAATAAAAATAGAAAAAAAAGGATACTGATCAGGTGTGGTGGGATTGAGAGTCCATGGTAAGGAGTGCTTTGTCTGGAGCGTTGGATGATGTGACTGGAACGATCATGTGGTCACTGAAACGAGGGAGCATGATGCGTACATAGCCTGCAAAGCACTGAATCATATATTTAAAAAAAAAACAAACGCGCGCAGGGCAGCCAATGAGAGGCTGCCACGAGTTCGTCTTCTTCCTCCGTCCGTTGGCTTAGGCCTGCAACTGTCACTAAAGGTTTTAGTGACGGTTTTTTGCTGTAGCTACATGTCCTGCAAAATAACGAATAGGGGTAAACCTAAAAATAAATTTGGCGCGACCCCTCCATTCAATTCGTCTGATCCATACGAACTCAATGGTACCACTTAGAACCTCTAATTTTGCCTATTTCAGAAAGCCCTAATTTTGAAACTATGAACCCTAAAATGGTAGTTTCGTGTATACGTGTTCAAACTTCAATTAAGTTTCCAGAAATGATCTACACATCAAACCAAACTCAACTATATGTCTACATCTTGTTAAGCATGCGTGAATAACCAGATACGAATTGATTTAAGTTCGAACAAATTATGACCTGTATAGCTCGATTTAGTGAGCTTCAAGGCTTGTAATTGATTGGGATACGTTTATTGATGTTCAAAGATGATGTTTGAATGCTTTGTTTTAACTGAAACTAGTTAGAAACTAAAATTCGAATTTTGAATTTCTTTCAAAAAGTTCCAAGTGGTTACAAGTGTATTATGAGTAAGGCTTTGTTTCTGAACTTGTCCTCTCTCTTTTTGTGAGATGTTTGGAAGTGTTTATTTTGTGTTGATATTGAGTGGAAATATGAAAAATGAAAATTACAAAGTTTGGAGAATTTTGTGAGAATTTTGTGAGCTTTCTTGCTATCTCCCTTTGCTATTTTCGTTTGTGTTGGCTCCCTTTGTTGCTGAAATATGCTTGCCTATTTATAAGCCATGAGGTGCTTAAAATTGAAGCTAAAAGCATTGATTGCTTTTGTTGAAATTTTGACCTTTTTAGCTTAAGAATCAAGCAACCCTTGCTTAATTTTTCCACACCTCTTGCCATAGACCTTCCTTGTATCTCATGCTGCAGAATTGGAGTGATTATTTGATGAGTCATGCTTGGAAAATAAGCTACCCATTATTCTTCCATTTTCCTTTTTAAATTTAATCTTATATGTGATAAAATTAAATCAAAAATGGACAAAAATGATGTGGGCTATGTCTTGGTCGTGGGAGGCCCATAATATTGTGGAAATGATGTTTGAACCATGAAAACTTGGCCCCATTTGGAAAAAATACATTTTTGAGCAATGTTGGTTTCATGCATTTTCCCAAAATTTAGCCAACTTCAACAAGGTGTAAATCCCTCAATTTTTGTCATATGAAGGAGATCTTGCACTTTTTGGAAACCTCGAAGAGTCCTCTAACCAATGCCTTTGGTCTCATGTCAAAATGATTTTTGAAGCTCCTTGTGTGTCCTTTTGAAAAAAGTGTCTTTTTGTTGACTTTGAAAATGACCTGTAATGTCTTTGATCATATTTTTCAAATGGTGAATCCAATGACCATGGGATCAATGGCATTTGAAAGATAATTGAATTTCTTTCAAAATAAGCTTTGGTTTGAATTTTTTGGATGAAGGATGAGAGAGTTATGATCCGTCAAAGTTGAGTTGACTTTTCAGGCAAAAACCCTAATTTTGAATCTTAGGGTTTTGTTGATTTTTGATCTTTCCTTGATGAATTATGATCATCCAATGATCAAATGATGAATCCTTTGACAAAATATGGACTTTGACAAAAAATTTCATTTTTGACTGTCTGTTGACTTTTTTGGTCAAACAGGTCGTCTGTTGACTGTTTGAGCTGCTGACGGTGCGTCTGAGTGAATTGAAGTTTGAAAATTTGTATGATGGTACTTTGAGATATATGGATGTGCATGAAATCCATTTGAGCTCTCAAAAACTTGTTTCTCCTGTAAAAACAAGAAAACCCTAGTCAGGGACTGTTTATGTAGGAGACAGTTAAGCGTACCTGATTTTTGTGCAGTGTTGAGTCTCTGCTAATCGCGTGATATTCAGAAGACTTCTAGAACAAAAATCTTGGAATTTTGAATTGTGAAAGATTTATTTGATTGATGGTACAAAACACTGAGAATTGTACTGCCAGCAGTTTGGCTGTCAACTGACTGTCCAGGTATTGGTGTAGCAGTTTAGAGTGAAAAATCAACAGTCAAAGTTAATTTTCTTTTTTGTTGTTTTTGTTTTTGTTTTATGTGAAAAATGAAAGTTTATTTACATGACTTGTTAAAAAAAACACAGACATAATAAATAACTAATATATACTGTTACCAGTACAGTCTGAGTTTCCTGATTCTGCGCCTGCAAAAGATTTAACTCTGTACCAATTGTGTCAGTACTATTTATCTGTAAATAAATAAATAGCATGTGTGAAGTAATAAACAGTATTTGGCGTTTGCGTAAGAATAAATTCAACTGCAAGCCAAATTACTGTATAAGAAAAAAATTCTAAAAACTAAGTATTTCATATGTCAGGATATTTGTTAAAAAAATCCATGACTATATGAGACTCTTAATTTTCAGATTGGAGTTTTCTTGAAAAAAGATGCGGGCAAATTTTGGGGTATAACAGTTGCCCCTATTCAATCTTCTTAAACCTGAAGAGATTGTCTGAAATCTGAAGGTAGAAGATGATTGAATATTTAGATGCCCTGAAAATTTGCACTTACCTTGATCAGAAGAGATGTTGGAAGTTGCATTTGAATGTCGTCTGCGAAATGTTGTTGGCAGATTGAAACATTACCTGAGATGGGCTTTCAGATGCCACCTGGTAAATGTGTTGATGGTTTGTTCATCAGGATGAATCCATTGATTATATCTTGATGAAGGATTTGAAAGTCTTTGTGTTGACTGTTTCGGAACCGTCCAAGGTTACCGCTTTAAGTCTAGGAGGATAATCGTTACGGAACTTGTCCAAAGTTTTTCCGCTTTAGATTTTGGAAGTTGATCATTGTGGAACCGTCTGAGGTATCGCTTTAGATCTGCAATGTTAGATCGTTTTGGAACCGTCTGAGGTATCGACTTTAGATCTTCAATGTTAGATCGTTCTGGAACCGTCTGAGGTATCAACTTTAGATCTGTGATGCTAGATCGTTCTGGAACCGTTGAGGTATCAACTTTAGATCTGCGATGTTAGATCGTTCTGGAACCGTCTGAGGTATCAACTTTAGATCTGCAATGCTAGATCGTTCTGGAACCGTCTGAGGTATCAACTTTAGATCTGCAATGTTAGATCGTTCTGGAACCGTCTGAGGTATCAGCTTTAGATCTGTGATGCTAGATCGTTCTGGAGCCGTCTGAGGTATCAACTTTAGATCTGCGATGTTAGATCGTTTTGGAACCGTCTGAGGTATCAACTTTAGATCTGCAATGTTAGATCGTTCTGGAACCGTCTGAGGTATCAACTTAGATCTGCAATGTTAGATCGTTCTGGAACCGTCTGAGGTATCAACTTTAGATCTGCGATGTTAGATCGTTTTGGAACCGTCTGAGGTATCAACTTTAGATCTGTGATGTCTGTTTTTGAGTTGGTAAGTGATCAGAATGAATCTTCGGCTTGATTATATCTGAGAGAACCGTTCATGGAATTCAGGTGAACACTGCATGTGATTGAGAACATCTTTGTTGAAGATATCCGTCTACCTGAAAAATCAAGTTAGTGATATGCAATGTTTATGATGCATGTAAATGTGAGATATTCCCGGAGAAATATGCATGTGATGTTGTGTATGAAAATGCGTATGAATATGCACATGATGCATGATGTATGAATGTGATGTCAAGCTTTTATTTGGGAAAATAAATTTCTGTCAGTCATCTGGATATGACTATATTGTGATCGTTGATGATCTTTTGTCTTGTTTGAGTACCCTTGGCTGGGGAAATTCTTTGAGAACCCTGGTATTCTGTTGAAGGATCTTTGAATATCTCTTGAGAATGAAAGGTAGCTGGAAGTTCTGATGCCCTTTCAAATGGGAATGAGGAAGATGCATAATCCTCCGATGCACTATCTGACCAAGCCCGGGTGCGGGGATCACACCTTCTGAAGATAGTAATCTGGAACAACCCTGCTGGGGGATAAGACTTCTTTTGAAGAGAAAATCTTTTTGAGGAATTTGCTGAGAAATGTGTTTCTCTTGGGGATTTTCTTCTGATGGGATGATGTCCAGATAATTGGGACATTTCCTGAATGCTATTCCTGTTTTTCCTGGTAAACATCAATCATATTCAAGTGCACATGTTCATTCAAAATTATCATTGGGACGCTTACGTATTTAAAACAGAAAAAGTGAAAATAGTGATTTTTGAGCCTAAGCTGCATTGATTTTTGAAAAAGAGCCATGATAGGCTGGTTAGCACAGGGAGACAACAATCCTAGAAGTAGGAAACTGTCAGAAAGTTTTGGAAAATATTTATAGAGATAAATAGCTATGTGAAAACAATCCAGTCAAGTTTCAACTCTGCTATTGCCAATCTGTCCTCGAACATCTCATCCCTCACTTGTTGGAAGAAAGTGATTGGACTGATCGGCGTCTTTGAGGTGTTGAATCTTGATGGTGAGTAGGCAGCTGAACGGAACACTGTTGTATGCTTCATTCCCTAACTTTTGCCTAGGCCGCCCTTTCAGGTTTTCAGCCTACCTGGATAGTATTTGTTTAGTCTCTAACTTTTGCCTGGACCGCCCTTTCGGGTTTTCAATCCACCGAGACGCTCATTTTTTTGCCTAAGTTGCCCTTTCAGGTTTTCAACTTAGCGAGCTGTTTTTTTTCTTTTTAAGAGAAGTATTTTTTGACTATGTCCGCATTCACAGGGTGTGGGAAATCCTCGCCATCCATGGTGGTAAGCAACATGGCGCCGCCGGAGAATATTTTCTTGATTATGAATGGTCCCTCGTAGGTGGGAGTCCATTTGCCTCTGGGATCACCTTGTGGTAAGATGATGCGTTTGACAACCAAGCCACCAGTTTGGTATGCTTGACTTTTGACTTTTTTGTTGAAGGCTTTGATCATACGCTTTTGGTATAGCTGACCATGACAAATAGCTGCGAGCCTTTTCTCATCAATCAAGTTTATCTGGTCCAACCGTGTTTGAATCCAATCGTCTTCGTCTAGATTGGCTTCTTTCATAATCCTTAGGGAAGGAATCTGAATTTCAATTGGAAGAACTGCCTCCATACCATAGACTAAGGAGAATGGATATGCCCCTGTTGAAGTACGCGCAGATGTGCGATAACCATGAAGGGCAAAAGGCAACATCTCATGCCAGTCTTTGTAGGTTACTGTCATTTTTTGTATGATTTTCTTGATGTTCTTGTTGGCAGCTTCCACCGCGCCGTTCATCTTTGGTCGATATGGAGAGGAATTATGATGCTTGATCTTGAACTGTGTGCAAAGTTCAGTAATCATTCTGTTGTTTAGATTTGTGCCATTGTCCGTGATAATCCGTTCAGGGATGCCGTACCGACAAATGAGATTGTATTTGATGAACCGGGCCACCACATTTTTGGTGACAGAGGCAAATGAAGCTGCTTCTACCCACTTTGTGAAGTAGTCAATAGCGACCAGGATAAAGCGATGTCCGTTGGAGGCAGTAGGTTTGATTTCTCCAATCATATCAATACCCCACATTGCAAAAGGCCAAGGAGCCGTCAGGACGCTTAATGGAACTGGAGGTACATGTACTTTGTCAGCGTATATCTGGCATTTGTGACATGTTCGGGAGTGATGATGGCAGTCTGTTTCCATGGTAGACCAGTAATAACCTGCTCTCAGGATCTTTTTAGCCATTGTATGTCCACTGGAATGAGTACCGAAGGTACCATTGTGTATTTCTTCCATGATCTGTTCCGCTTCCTTCTTGTTTACACAGCGAAGTAAAGTCGAGTCATGGTTGCGTTTGTATAGGGTTCCATTGCTTAGAAAGAATTTGGCAGCAAATCTCCTTAGAAACTTTCTGTCGTTAATGGATGCCCCTTCAGGGTACTCCTGAGCTTCGAGATATCTTTTTACTTCATGGAACCATGGTTTTTCCTCGGTTCCTTCGGTATTGATCTCATTGCAATAGGATGGTTCATCTTGCCTGTAAATGGTGATCATAGGCGCCTCGTTGTCCCACCTTACTTTGAACATGGATGACATGGTAGCTAAAGCATCAGCTAGTTGATTTTCCTCGCGTGGGATGTGTTCGAAAGTGATTTCTTCGAAGTAAGGAATCAAACTCAGCACATATTCTTTGTAAGGAATTAGATTCGGGTGCTTCGTGTCCCATTCCCCTTTGACTTGGTAGATTACCAAGGCCGAGTCTCCGTAGACTTCCAGGAATTTGATTCTTAGATCGATTGCAGCTTTAAGACCCAGAATACATGCTTCGTATTCGGCTATATTGTTAGTGCAATTGAAGCATAATCTGGCAGTGAATGGTGTATGACCTCCTGTGGGGGAAATGATCACAGCCCCGATGCCGTTGCCAAGTGCATTAGAAGCTCCGTCAAAAACCATAGTCCACCGGGATCCTGGCTCGGGTCCTTCTTCTGGTCCTGGTTGTTTGTAGTCATTGACTAGCATAATGTCTTCGTCTGGGAAGTCAAAGTTCAATGCTTGATAATCATCCACTGCTTGATGAGCCAGATGATCAGCTACCACACTTCCTTTGATTGCTTTTTGTGAAGTGTATTGAATGTCATATTCTGTCAAGATCATTTGCCATCTCGCTATTCTTCCAGAGAGAGCAGGTTTTTCGAACACGTATTTGATGGGATCCATCTTGGAGATTAGGAAAGTGGTGTGATTTAGCATGTACTGTCTTAGCCGGCGAGCTGCCCAAGCTAAGGCACAACAAGTTTTTTCGAGTAGTGAGTATCTTGTTTCACAATCGGTAAACTTTTTGCTAAGATAGTAGATTGCGTGCTCCTTTCGGCCGGATTCGTCATGTTGTCCTAGTACACACCCCATTGAGTCTTCTAACACAGTTAGGTACATTATCAGAAGTCTGCCTTCCACAGGTGGCAACAAGATTGGAGGTTTTTGGAGATATTCTTTGATTTTGTCAAAGGCTAACTGGCATTTGTCATTCCACCTTTCCACTTGATCTTTCTTCAACAGTTTGAAGATCGGCACACAAGTAGTAGTCATGTGGGCAATAAATCGGGCGATGTAATTTAGACGTCCCAAGAATCCTCTGACTTGTTTCTCAGTACGAGGTATAGGCATTTCTTGAATGGCTTTAACCTTGGCGGGATCAACCTCAATACCTTTGCTGCTGACGATGAAACCTAAGAGTTTGCCGGATCTTACTCCAAAGGTACACTTATTTGGGTTCAGTCGCAACTTGTATTTCTTGAGTCTGTCAAACAACTTGTGTAAGTGACCCAGATGCTCTTCCTCGGTGTTGGATTTTGCAATCATGTCATCGACATACACCTCTATTTCTTGATGAATCATATCATGAAATAGCGCTACCATTGCACGTTGATAGGTTGCTCCTGCGTTTTTCAGACCAAAGGGCATTACTTTGTAACAAAAGGTTCCCCAGGGTGTTGTGAAGGTTGTTTTTTCCATATCTTCGGGTGCCATCTTGATTTGATTGTACCCTGAGAATCCGTCCATAAAGGAGAATACCTTGCATTGTGCGGTATTGTCAACTAGTACATCGATGTGTGGTAGAGGGAAATCATCTTTGGGGCTTGCCCGGTTCAGATCTCTGTAGTCCACGCACATTCTGACTTTCCCGTCTTTTTTAGGTACAGGGACGATGTTAGCTATCCAAGGAGGATAACTTACAACTTTTAGGAATCCGGCATCGAACTGTTTTTCAACCTCGTCTTTGATCTTTTTTGACATATCAGGCCTACTCCTTCGTAGTTTCTGTTTGACTGGAGTGCTACCTTCTTTGATTGGCAGGCGATGAACTACGATGTCCGTGTCAAGGCCTGGCATGTCTTCATAGGACCAGGCGAATATCTCGACGTAGTCTCGCAGCATTTGAATCAGTCTTTGCTTGACGCTGTGTTCTAAATCAGCCCCTATTTTGACTTCTTTCTTTTCTTTGCTGCCCAAGTTGATGACCTCAATTGGCTCCTCGTGAGGCTGTATGGCCTTGTCTTCTTGTTCTAGCAGCCTTGCAAGTTCTCTTGGCACTTCACAATCTTCCTCACTTTCGTCCTCAGTTTGGTAGATCGGACTTTCAAAGTCATGACGGGCAATAGCAGAATCGTTGTTGACTGGATCCAGAGTGTATGTGAATCTGCAGGTTAGTTATGTGAGTGTGTGTGAAGAAAAAACATAGCTATTTGAAAGCGAAGAAAGAAGGAAAAAGGATCACAAAATTTAAATATGCAAGCGTCCCATGATTTTATTGAATGCACATGATCATGATATGATAAGCCCTTATAGAAGGACCGGTGTGCTAAGGCACACGGCTTTCAAGCTCATGGTTCGATTGTTCACGAACCATTTTTATCTTTGCACAATATACACAAAGAAAACAGGAAATGGCATTTACTCCTGGTCAAAGGAGATCACATCCTCAGCTTTCCAGTTGTTCAATCCACTGTTGTGAGCAGGGAGTATCCAGCTGTTCCAGTTGCAGTTGTCTTCTTCATCTTCCACAGCATTGATTTCATTAGTGGGAAAATGAGCCGGTGATCCTTCGGGATAAGGGATATACTCTGCTGGATACGAGAGCCCAGGCTGAGATATCTCTGTTGGCTGAGCGAGATGCTCGATAAGGCTGTCCCATGCAGTCGGGATGATGTTTTGAATAGAGACTTGTGCATCCTGATGAGGAGTGTATGCTGACAGAAAGCAACCCTCGTTATTTGGTATTTCCCTGGCTTCTTCGAAAGCGAAATTGTCATCGTAACGTTCATCCCATCCAGTTGGGACAATGTCCTTCATAGCAATTTGTGAGCTTGGAGGAGCGGAATATTTCACCATATAGTCATATTTGCCGCTGGGTTCTCATAGCGTGTCCCATACTTCTTTGGGTGGATTTTGATATTGCTCAGTGACGGGACTTGTGAAACTTTCGTCATTTCCAATTTGATCACCCCATCCAGTCGGGGTAAGGTCTTCCATAGCAATATAAGAATTCTGAGGTGCGGCATACTGATAATTATACTCGCCATTTGGTTCTCCCACAGCATCCCACATTCCCATGGAAATGGGTGGAATCTCATCTGGATATGGCTGAATGATATGGTTCAAGAACACTCCTTCATCTTCAATAGCGTTTACTTCTTGGCTGACAAAGAGTGACATCAATCCTTCAGAACGAGGACTTTGATCATTCTTTTGATTTTCACTATCATAGCCCAGACCTAGTTTGTCAGACTTGTAGGGTATATCGGGAAGTTGTCCCCATACTGTGCAATCACCCTGTTCAATCATGGCTTTGGCATCTTTGAGAGAAGCCATAGCTGTAGTTGGAGTAGCAGGAATATGCTTGGTGGTAGAGACATCTAGGGAGACCACCTCAAATGATTGGCATGGAGTTTCGATGAATTCGTCCTCCAACTCAACATATTTGGAATTGCTTAGGTGACTAACCACATATTCCTCTTCGCCATAGACTGTGACAATCTTTCCTTTTACTGGATATTTTAACTTCTGATGCAGGGTAGAAGTTACAACGTTTGCCCCATGTATCCAAGGACGTCCAAGTAAATAGGAGTATGCTGGGTGAATTTCCATTACGTAAAAGATAGAATCAAAGATCTGAGAACCCACTCTGATTGGGAGATTCACTTTTCCGTATACCGTTCTTGTTGACCCATCAAAGGCTCTTACCACAACATCACTTGGTTGTAACACAATTCCTTCGAAGTCAAGCTTTTCTAGTACTATTTTCGGTAACACGTTCAAAGAAGAACCGTTATCTACTAGCACATGAGATAGAGTGGTGCCATTACATTCAATGGAGATATGTAAGGCTTTGTTGTGATTTTTTCCAGCAGGGGTTAGATCCACATCGGAGAAACCGAGACCATTGCTCACGGTTAGATTGGCAACACAATTCTCAAATTGGTCGATTGAGATCTCTTGAGGCACATGCGCAGCTTTGAGGAACTTCATCAGGGCTTTGGCACGAGCTTCTGAATATTTTAGCAGAGATAGCATTGAGATTTTTGAAGCGGTGTGCCCCAGTTGCTCAACAATATTGTAATCACTCTTGCAGATGATTTTCAATATTTCCTCCATTTCTTGCTTTGATGGATCCTCAGCAGTGATCTCCACCGGGGTTTGAACTTGTTCAACTTGTGGCTCTTTGCCTCGAGCGTTGACATTTTGATTAGGAACTGGGACTCGGACTGGACCAGCAGCAACATTTGGAGAAATTTCTGGTGAAAAGATTCTTCCACTTCTCGTGATCTTGCTGGTACCCACAATATTACCCACAGTTGGAGTAGACAACTTTGCGGTCTCTTCAGTCGAGGTACTCTGCTTAACTCCATGAACGTAAACATTAGCGTCGTATCCCCATGGGACAGCTTTGTCTGAGGAGTATGGAAATGGAGTTGGACTAGCAATGACTACTGATGCCACTTTGAGTGTAGCAGAAATTTTGAATGGAGCCTTGGCAGAGATTTTGAATGGTAAGCTGGAGATCACTGAGGCATCCTCTATTCTCATCCCTTTTGCAAAGACTTCGCACATCACGTCCATAGAAGGGAGCCTCTCAAACATAATGATACGGCGATCCATCCATTTTTGAATTCCCATCCTCAGATTTTCACAACCATTGGGCAGGCAGGAGCAGTAAAAGCAGTCGGGGTCACATCCTGGGAAGTAACCAGCTCAGATTAGCTTTCCTTTGACTTCGCAGAGTGGAGTTGATAATTCGTTCACATCATAGATGTAAACAGTGTCCAGGATAGCGTTAACAGTTTTGTCATGCTTTGGCATAGGTGCAGTGATGACATTTGGAGTTTCTAGAGGATCGAACTCAATTTCCCCAGCATCTATCATATCTTGTATTTTATTTTTCAGGGCCCAGCAGTGATCTGCGTCATGTCCTGGACAGTTTGAGTGATAGGCACATGTCGCATCAGGGCGATAATTCGGAGAGAAAGTGTTGACATTCTTTGGAGGACCTTTTAATGCGATCAGATCTGCTTTTAGCAAGTGCTGCAATGCCTGAGAGATTGGCATGTTGATTCTGGTGAAATTTCTTCTTGGTGCATCTGGTCGATGCGTATATTTTGGCTGTTGATCTTTTTGAGGTGCAGATGCGGAGATCAGAACTGCCCCTACAGATTGATGCTGTTCACTTTTGCGACTTTTCTGAATTTGTGTTGCATTGACCTCATTTCTCCCGCTGATGGGCCTTTTTGTAGTACCAGAGGAGGAACCTATTTGAATTTTTCCATTTTGAATGCCACTTTCGACACGTTCTCCGGTCAGTATCAGGTCAGTGAAACCTGATGATGAGCTTCCCAGCAAATGGCTATAGAAAGGGCCATTTAAAGTGCCCATGAACATGTCAACTAGTTCGCGATCAGATAAGGGTGGTTGAACCCTTCCAGCCATATCTCTCCACTTTTGTGCATATCCTTTGAAACTTTCTTTTGGTCCCATAGACATGCCCCTTAGTTGAGTACGGGTTGGCGCAAGATCAGCATTGTAGTGGTACAGTTTGTAAAAAGCAGCAGCTAATTCTTCCCAAGTATGAACCTTGGTATTTTCCAGCTGGTAGTACCACTCGAGTTGTGTACCCGACAGACTTTCTTGGAAGAAGTGAATCCACAATTTGTTATCCGTTGTATGAGGTTGTATCTTCCTTACATAGGATCTCAGATGTAGTTTCGGGCAAGAAACTCCATCATATTTTGCAAAGACAGGAACTTTGAATTTTGGAGGGATAACAACATCCGAGATGAGCCCTAGATCATTGAAATCTAAGCCAGGTATTTTTTGTATCTCCATAGCTTTCATACGGTCTTCCAGCTGTTGGTATTTTTCATCATCCGGTTCGTCCCCAGAATGATCATTTTCTTCATTTGAAGAGAGAGAGGGCTTAGCAGAACCCTGGTTGCTTTGATTGTCTTCTTGTTCACCATCACCGACTGTTTCAGGGATCGGTGGCTTTTTGAACTTTTTGACTGGGATTTTGATCTTCCTTTTCAGGTGACTCAAGCCTACAGATCCTTTGGGCTTCTTTTTCTTCTTGATTATCAGGGCTTTCAGTTCTTGTTGCCCCTTTGCCAGTTCCAGAATTGCCACTTGAACTTGGGCATTCTGTGCTTCGAGGTTCTTGATGCTTGTCTCAGATTCCATCTCTTCTGACTGAAATAAACAGCGAGAAGATGAGAAATCCGTCATGTGAACCTGTTATGCCATGTGTATGACTGGATGCCATGTGTATGCAATGTATGAAATGCATGTGCAATGTATATGAATGCAATGTATGAAATGTATATGCAATGCATGAAGTGAAATGTGTGTGCAATGTTTCAAGGATCTTAGAGTTTAGATTTGTTAAAGAAGAAACAAACGTTAGTTAATCAATTTATTTCTTTTTTTTTTTTTTGCTTCTTTTTTCTTTGCCTCATTTGGGCTTACAAGACAGAAATAAAATAAATGATCCTTCAGGTCTCCCGTGGACGCTTTCTCTTTGCCCCCAGGAATGTGTTGATCTGCTGTTCTTCTTGAAGCTGTCCGGTGAGCTCCAATATCCTTCTCTCATAGTCTTGACAGTATGATTTGAAGGTGTCTCTTTCCTCTTTGAGTTGAACCCAAGATTTTTGCAACTCTTCTAGGTCAGTTGGCATGTCCGGGTGTAGAATAACTTGAGGTTCATATCCTTCGACCTCTGGTTCAATAGTCACAGGTAGAACAGCAGAATATGGCATAAGGAGTTTCTGAGCATGAGTGCGGACCCATCTGAGGTAGGGTTCCATAGGAATAGAATTCCATTGCCCCAGAGTTTTGCTTTCTATTCTATAGACACTGCCCCATGCATGTATGAACCTTCGTCGGTGTCTATGAGAATCATTCTCGTAATCAAACACAATGCCATGGATAATCATGTCATGAGGACCGTTGCTCCTTGCATATCCGAATTGGCGTAGAGCTAAAGAGGGATTGTAAGTGATGCCTCCTTTGATGCCAAGGAGTGGCACATTAGGGTACTCTCCACAATGATCAATGATAGTAATGTCTCTTTGAAAGAAGTTGTTCCACCGGATATCTGAGTGAGACAAAGACATAATCCTGCGAGACCATTGCATTCTTTGTTCATTTCTCAACACTGATCGGGGAAGATGAAATGTAAACCACCTAGCCAGTAGTGGTATACAGCACATGAGAGTTCCTCGTTTCTTCATGGTACGAGTGTGTAGAGAATGTCGAATGTCTCCCAGCAATGTTGGTACCGGGTTACGGATTAGGAAAAGGTTGATGATGTGTACACTTATGAACTGGTCGGGATTTGGGAATAAAACCAACCCATAGATCAAAAGTGCCATAACTTCCTCAAAAGCTGGATAACTTTTGTTTTCTAGCAGTAGTCGAGCCTTTTCCAACAAGAACTTGGCAAGCAAACCCTTAACTCCACTCTTTGTTTCCCAATTGGACTCGATTTCTGATTTCCACAGATGTAAAGCAGCAGCAATGACTTCAGGTTTTGGAATCCTTTCTAAACCAGTGAAAGGTAATCGATTTCGAACAGGCAATCCAATTAGTTCAGAGAATTCTTCCAAAGTGGGGTACCAACTGGTAATCAGGAAAGGTAAAGCAATGATGTTCAGGGTCAAAGAACTGGAACAGGACCCGTATCATGTCTTCTTCAAATTTTGAGGTAACCAAATGGAGTAGGTGACCATGCCTTTCAGTGAATTGAACATTCCTGGGGAATTCTGCTACTAAGTCTTTTAGTTCAGATGGTACCGTTGAGATTTTGATTCGGATGTAATCTTTGGTGGCGGGAGCCATTACCTGGAAAAACAAAGGTAAACTCTTTGATCCTTGAAGTGTTTGGTGCAAAAATGATATGCTTATGATGCAAACATGTGGCACACAAAAACAAATCAGACAATAGCCTTAGGTTTAAAGGCTTGCATGGAGCTGATAGGTGATACCCTCCCCACTGAAGTTGAGTTGGTTAAAACCTGTCCTAGAATAGTATTCGGGTTCTATGATCCTTGGAAGTAACATCTCAATATGGCGCTCGAGCGGCCGATCAAAATATTCCTCGAGGATAACTAACTTCGATCAATTTCAAAGCTAGCCACTTAATAGGCCATAAGTCAAGTTCAACTAAAAAGGTTCTAAGACAAATTAGTGTTTAATGACATTTCGGAAGCCTAATATACTCCTTGATCGTTTTCAAGGGACATCAGTATAAACCAAAGTATCGCACTAACGATGAATACCAGATCAACCGTATCGGTACATGCCGTACAGTTTCCTTGGTCTATTGTCATATACTTAAGGTATCTCGAGATTCGGGTTAGAATCTTTCACACAAGCAAAATACCCAAACAAACCTTTGAAAAATAGAGCAATCAAGTCAATCAATTGAAAACATCGAAGTGATCTATTCTCTTAAGGTAACCCCTTTTGAAAACATTTTGTTTTTTGAAAGTATTCCCCAGCAGAGTCGCCAGTTCTGTGGACCTCCGTTTTTTAATTCGGGCCATACCTCTGTTCTGGAGAGATACGTGAACTGACTCTTTTTTATCGCTTAATGCTTTCGCATTTTTGAAAATTCACAGAGTCGCCACCGACCTTTTATTTTATCCAATTAAGGAAAGGTTTATAAAAGAAACAGAAAAAAGACCTTTAAGAAATTCTGGGTAAGGGGGTAGGTTATACAAAGGGAAGGTGTTAGCACCCTTTGTATCCATGGTTATCCATGGGCTCTTAAGTTTGCTTAGCTCACTTGTTTTTCGATCACTTTTCAATTGCTTTAAAATGCTCATATGTGGTTTCAAATACTTTTGTAAATTGAATTTTGTAATGATCCGTGTGTGGATGTATACAAAATGCTTGTTTATCTTTCGAAAGATGTTTTGAAAAGAACGTTAACTTTGTAATAATCCGTGTTTGGATGTATACAAAGTATTGTCTTTTTTGAAAGTTTTGTTTTGAAAAACAACAGTGTATGAGAATTTTGTTTGTTTTGATTTGAGCAAGCAAACTAGGAGGTCTACCTTGAGTTGTAAGGTCTTTATCCTATTTCCTTTAAAAATCTATCCTTTCACCGGATATAAACAAAAGGTTCGATTTTGTACTCGAAACAGTAGAATTTTGACTTTGATTTTGAAAAGAATGAGAAGGGATTACCTTAAGAGGTGCAAGTGTGATTGTGTTTGTATTCAGATATTTTATCTTTGAAGTTAGTGATCTAACGGTTCAATTTTATCTTTGACATACACGCAGTTTATATTTGCTGGAAATTAAAATGCGGAAATGTAAAGTGCGGAAAGTAAATCTACGCTATTACATCGATTGTGCAGGAAACGTAAACTAGCCTATTTACATGAATTTGACATCCTATACATTTATCTAGGAATTTAAATTGCAAGAAAAATAAAAGGCATGTTTTTGGATTTTTTATGATTTATTTTAATTATAATTAATGCATGATTAATTAAATTAAAATGAAGAAAAAAGATAAATTTAAAACCTAGAAATTAAGTTTAAAACATGTACACAAATATTTATCAATTAATTTTTAAACAAAACTAATTTTTTTGGAATTTTTGAAATTTGATTTGAAATTGATTTAAGCTAATTAAAACATAATTATCACAAGTAATTATACAAATAATTAAAACTTAAAGAGAAAATTATTCAAAATATGTACAAAATTAGTTTATAATATATAAACAATATTTAACACAAAGAACAATTTTTTTAGGATTTTTTGATTGGTTAGAATAATTAAAATGCAAATATATAAATATTATACTAATTAATTATGCAAAATATTGAAATTTTGAAGAAAAATAAAATATTTTTATTTCAGAAAATAATATATTATTTTAGAAGTCTAAAAATATTTTTTGTGTATTTTTTTGGATTTTTAAAAACTATTTTAATTAATTTAACAAAGAAATTAAAATAAAAATAGAAAAAAAAAGGATACTGATCAGGTGTGTGTGGTGGATTGAGAGTCCATGGTAAGGAGTGCTTTTGTCTGGAGCGTTGGATGATGTGACTGGGAATGATCATGTGGTCACTTAAACGAGGGAGCATGATGCGTACATAGCCTGCAAAGCACTGAATCATATATTTAAAAAAAAAAACAAACAGCGCGCCAGAGGCAGCCAATGAGAAGGCAGGCTGCCCACGAGTTCGTCTTCTTCCTCCGTCCCGTTGTTCTTAGGCCTCGGCAACTGTCACTAAAAGGTTTTAGTGACGGTTTTTTGCTGTAGCTACATGTCCTGCAAAATAACGAATAGGGGTAAACCTAAAAATAAATTTGGCGCGACCCCCTCCATTCAATTCGTCTGATCCATACGAACTCAAATGGTACCACTTAGAACCTCTAATTTTGCCTATTTCAGAAAG